>NC_083569.1:90482511-90500011 GCF_027579695.1 Neoarius graeffei
ATTCAAAATGGCGGAAAATCTCCTGGGTGGAATATGACGAGACAGGGCCCCTGGATTCGTGGTGACCCAAGTATTCCAGCGATACTAAGATTTTGATGATCAGACGTATGGTTCAAAAGTAACAAGCAGAAGTGTACTTGCAACTTTGACCTGTTGGTGGCGCTAGAGAGTTTGAGGTGCTGAGTTGAAATTTGGTGACAAGATCCTTGAGGCAGCCTAGAATCAGTGTGCCAAGTTTAAAAACCTCTAGTCAGACGGTTCTATGCATTGCCATAGAATTTCATTGATTTTAACAAAATTCAAAATGGTGGAAAATCCTCAAGGCAGAATATGACGTCATAGGGTGCGGTGGATTCGGCTTGAGCCAAGGATTCCTGACATAGTGGAATTTTGTTTCTAGGCAAAACGCATCATGAGATATGAGCCAAAAGACATTTTTCCTAGTTATAGCGCCCCCTAGCAGCCAATTTGTTCCAAATTTTTTGCTACTCTTTGGGGAGGGGTGTTGCATAAAGCCACCAAGTTTCGTTAAGATACGCCAAAGGTTCGCCGAGAAATGAGCACACTTCCTGTCTTGCATCTGCCAGCCAAATTTGATTGGCTGCCACGGCCAAACGCTTAAGAAATTCTAAAAACCGGGTATGTTTCTTGTGCAGCTTAGTCCCCAGTTGCCATGTACCAAGTTTGGGAGAAATTCTTCAAAAATTGTGGGAGGAGAAGCATTTTAATTGATTTTCACATAATTCAAAATGGCGGAAAATCTCCTGGGTGGAATATGACGAGACAGGGCCCCTGGATTCGTGGTGACCCAAGTATTCCAGCGATACTAAGATTTTGATGATCAGACGTATGGTTCAAAAGTAACAAGCAGAAGTGTACTTGCAACTTTGACCTGTTGGTGGCGCTAGAGAGTTTGAGGTGCTGAGTTGAAATTTGGTGACAAGATCCTTGAGGGAGCCTAGAATCAGTGTGCCAAGTTTAAAAACCTCTAGTCAGACGGTTCTATGCGTTGCCATAGAATTTCACTGATTTTGACAAAATTCAAAATGGCGGAAAATCCTCAAGGCAGAATATGACGTCATAGGGTGCGATGGATTCGTCTTGAGCCAAGGATTCCTGCCATAGTGGAATTTTGTTTCTAGCCAAAACGAGTCATGAGATATGAGCCAAAAGACATTTTTCCTAGTTATAGCGCCCCCTAGCAGCCAATTTGTTCCAAATTTTTTGGGGCCCTTTCGGGAGGGGTGCTGCATAAAGGCACCAAGTTTCGTTAAGATACGCCAAAGGGTGGCCGAGAAATGAGCACACTTCCTGTTTCGCATCTTTGCAGCCAAGTTTGATTGGCTGCCACGGCCAAACGCTTGTGAAATTCAAATCACCGGGTATAACTTTTGTGCAGGTTGGTCCAATTATGCTATCTTCCAAGTTTGGGAGAAATTGGTAAAAAATTGAGGGAGTTGAAACATTTTAATTGATTTTCACAAAATTCAAAATGGCGGGAAAAATATATGGGCGGGAAATGACGTCATGGGGTGCGTTGGATTCGTCTTGGCCCAAGGATTCCAGGGATACCAAGTTTTTGAAAATCAGACCAACGGTTCAAAAGTTACAAGCAGAAATGTACCTGGGACTTTGACCTGTTGGTGGCGCTAACGGCTTTGAGGTAGAGGCCTGAAATATGGTGAGAGGAATGTTGAGAGTGTCTAGAATCAGTGTGCCAAATTTCACAACTTTTTACCAGACGGTTCTATGGGCTGCCATAGACTTGCAGAGGCGGAAGTGGACTGAATAATAATAATAATAATAATAAGAAACAATAGAATCACTATGGGTGCCTTCGCAGCTTTGCTGCTTGGCCCCCAATAATAAGAAACAGTAGAATCCCTATGGGTGCCTTCGCAGCTTCGCTGCTTGGCCCCCAAATATAGCTGCAAGCAGCAATGTGGGGGCCAAGCAGCATTGGCGCGACGGATTCGTCTTGACCCAAGGATTCCAGATATAGTGGCATTTTGTTTCTCCCCAAAAAGCATCATGAGATATGAGCTAGAAGTCATTTTCCTTAGTTATAGCGCCCTCTAGCCGCCACTCGGATTCGTCTTGACCCAAGGAGTGCAGAGATAGTGGAATCTTGTTTCTACCCAAAAAGCATCATGAGATATTAGCCAGAAGTCATGTTCCCTAGTTATAGCGCCCCCTAGCGGCCAATTTGTTCCAAATGTTTTCTCTGCCTTTGTGGAGGGGTGTGGCATAATGCCACCAAGTTTTGTTAAGATAGGCCAAAGGGCAGCCGAGATATGACCACACTTCCTGTTTCGCGTCTGAGCAACCAAATTTGATTGGCTGCCACGGCCAAAAGCTTATGAAATTCAAAACACTGAGCATAACTTTTGTGCAGCTTGGTCCACTTATCCTATGCCCCAAGTCTGGGAAAAATTGGTCAAAAATTGAGGGAGAAGAAGCATTTTAATTGGTTTTCTCAAAATTCAAAATGGCGCGAAAAATGTCCTGCGACAAATGACATATTAGGGTGCGTTGGATTCGGCATGGCCCAAGGATTCCAGTGATACCAAGTTTTTCAAAATCGGACATACGGTTCAAAAGTTACAAGCAGAAATGTACTTGAAACTTTCACCTGCTGGTGGCGCTAGAGGATTGGGGGTGGGGACCTAAAATTTCTTGAAGGCAATCATGAGAATGTCTAGAATGTGGGGGCAGACCACGTTTTGGGAAAATCCGACTAAATTTGCAGAAGGAGAAGCATTTTATTGGTTTTCACAAAATCCAAAATGGCGGAGAGTCTGTTCTGGAGTACATGACCTCATGGGGTGCGTTGGAATCCTCTTGGCCCAAGGATTCTAGGGATACCAAGTTTTTGACAATCGGGTGTACGGTTCAAAAGTTACAAGCAGAAATGTACCTCAAATTTTGACCTGTTGGTGGCGCTAGAGGGTTTGAGCTGGGCATCTGGATTTTTTTTGTGGCGAGTCCTGTGATAGACTAGAATCTGTGTGAAAAATTTGAAAACATTCCTATCAAGGCTGCCGAGATAGGAGCTCACTTCCTGTTTGGCGTCTTTGCATACACGTTTCATTGGCTGCTGCGGCCAAATAGTTTTACTTTTCAAAACACTGAGCATAACTTTTGTGCAGCTTCATCCAATGATGCCATGTACCAAGTCTGGGAAAAATTGATCAAAAATTGAGGGAGGAGTAGCAATTTAATTGATTTTAACAAAATTCAAAATGGCGGAAAATCTACCAGGTGGAATATGACGAGATCGGGCGATATGGATTCGAATTGACCGAAGGACTCCAGAGATACTAAGATTTTGACGATCGGACGCACGGTTCAAAACTAACAAGCAGAAATGTACTTCCAACTTTGACCTGTTGGTGGCGCTACAGGGTTTGAGGTGGTGAGCTGAAATTTGCTGAGATGAACCTTGAGGCAGCCTAGAATAAGTGTGCCAAATTTCACAACCTTTCGTCACACGGTTCTATGGGTTACCCTAGAATTTCATTGATTTTAACAAAATTCAAAATGGCGGAAAATCCTCAAGGCAGAATATGACGTCATAGGGTGCGATGGATTCGGAATGACCCAAGGATTCCAGAGGTAGTGGAATTTTGTTTCTATCCTAAACGTATCATGAGATATGAGCCAAAAGTCATTTTTCCTAGTTATAGCGCCCCCTAGCGGCAAATTTATTCCAAATTTTTTTTGGCCGTTTGTGGAGGGGTCGGGCATCATGCCACCAAGTTTCGTTAAGATACGCCAAAGGGCGGCAGAGATATGAGCACACTTCCTGTTTCACGTCTGCGCAGCCAAATTTGATTGGCTGCCACGGCCAAACGCTTGAGAATTTGAAGACACAGAGCATAACTTTTATGCGGCATGGTCCACTTATGCTACCTACCAAGTTTGGGAGATATTGCTCAAAAATTGAGGGAGGAGTAGCGTTTTAACTGATTTTGACATAATTCAAAATGGCGGGAAAACTATATGGGCGGAAAATGACGTCATGGGGTCCGTTGGATTCGTCTTGGCCCAGGGATTCCAGGGATACCAAGTTTTTGAAAATCGGACCAACGGTTCAAAAGTTACAAGCAGAAATGTACCTGCAACTTTGACCTGTTGGTGGCGCTAGAGTTTTTAAAGGAGAGGCTTGAAATTTGCTGAGAGTAATATTGAGACTGTCTAGAATCAGGGTGCAAAATTTCACAACTTTTTACCAGACGGTTCTATGAGTTGCCATAGACTTCCAGAGGCGGAAGAAAGTGGAATAATAAATATAGCTGCAAGCAGCAATGTGGGGGCCAAGCAGCATTGGCGCGACGGATTCGTCTTGACCCAAGGATTCCAGATATAGTGGCATTTTGTTTCTCCCCAAAAAGCATCATGAGATATGAGCTAGAAGTCATTTTCCTTAGTTATAGTGCCCTCTAGCGGCCAGTCGGATTCGTCTTGACCCAAGGAGTGCAGAGATAGTGGAATGTTGTTTCTACCCAAAAAGCATCATGAGATATTAGCCAGAAGTCATGTTCCCTAGTTATAGCGCCCCCTAGCGGCCAATTTGTTCCAAATGTTTTCTCTGCCTTTGTGGAGGGGTGTGGCATAATGCCACCAAGTTTTGTTAAGATAGGCCAAAGGGCAGCCGAGATATGACCACACTTCCTGTTTCGCATCTGAGCAACCAAATTTGATTGGCTGCCACGGCCAAAAGCTTAAGAAATTCAAAACACTGAGCATAACTTTTGTGCAGCTTGGTCCACTTATCCTATGCACCAAGTCTGGGAAAAATTGGTCAAAAATTGAGGGAGAAGATGAATTTTAATTGATTTTCTCAAAATTCAAAATGGCACGAAAAATGTCCTGCGGCAAATGACATAATAGGGTGCGTTGGATTCGGCATGGCCCAAGGATTCCAGTGATACCAAGTTTTTCAAAATCGGACATACGGTTCAAAAGTTACAAGCAGAAATGTACTTGAAACTTTCACCTGCTGGTGGCGCTAGAGGATTGGGGGTGGGGACCTAAAATTTCTTGAAGGCAATCATGAGAATGTCTAGAATGTGGGGGCAGACCACGTTTTGGGAAAATCCGACTAAATTTGCAGAAGGAGAAGCATTTTATTGGTTTTCACAAAATCCAAAATGGCGGAGAGTCTGTTCTGGAGTACATGACCTCATGGGGTGCGTTGGAATCCTCTTGGCCCAAGGATTCTAGGGATACCAAGTTTTTGACAATCGGGTGTACGGTTCAAAAGTTACAAGCAGAAATGTACCTCAAATTTTGACCTGTTGGTGGCGCTAGAGGGTTTGAGCTGGGCATCTGGATTTTTTTGTGGCGAGTCCTGGGATAGACTAGAATCTGTGTGAAAAATTTGAAAACATTCCTATCAAGGCTGCCGAGATAGGAGCTCACTTCCTGTTTGGCGTCTTTGCATACACGTTTCATTGGCTGCTGCGGCCAAATAGTTTTACTTTTCAAAACACTGAGCATAACTTTTGTGCAGCTTCATCCAATGATGCCATGTACCAAGTCTGGGAAAAATTGATCAAAAATTGAGGGAGGAGTAGCAATTTAATTGATTTTAACAAAATTCAAAATGGCGGAAAATCTACCAGGTGGAATATGACGAGATCGGGCGATATGGATTCGAATTGACCGAAGGACTCCAGAGATACTAAGATTTTGACGATCGGACGTACGGTTCAAAACTAACAAGCAGAAATGTACTTCCAACTTTGACCTGGTGGTGGCGCTAAAGAGTTTGAGGTGGTGAGCTGAAATTTGCTGAGATGATCCTTGACGCAGCCTAGAATCAGTGTGCCAAATTTCACAACCTTTCGTCACACGGTTCTATGGGTTACCCTAGAATTTCATTGATTTTAACAAAATTCAAAATGGCGGAAAATCCTCAAGGCAGAATATGACGTCATAGGGTGCGATGGATTCGTAATGACCCAAGGATTCCAGAGGTAGTGGAATTTTGTTTCTATCCTAAACGCATCATGAGATATGAGCCAAAAGTCATTTTTCCTAGTTATAGCGCCCCCTAGCGGCAAATTTATTCCAAATTTTTTTTGGCCGTTTGGGGATGGGTCGGGCATCATGCCACCAAGTTTCGTTAAGATACGCCAAAGGGCGGCAGAGATATGAGCACACTTCCTGTTTCACGTCTGCGCAGCCAAATTTGATTGGCTGCCACGGCCAAACGCTTGAGAATTTGAAGACACAGAGCATAACTTTTATGCGGCATGGTCCACTTATGCTACCTACCAAGTTTGGGAGATATTGCTCAAAAATTGAGGGAGGAGTAGCGTTTTAACTGATTTTGACATAATTCAAAATGGCGGGAAAACTATATGGGCGGAAAATGACGTCATGGGGTCCGTTGGATTCGTCTTGGCCCAGGGATTCCAGGGATACCACGTTTTTGAAAATCGGACCAACGGTTCAAAAGTTACAAGCAGAAATGTACCTGCAACTTTGACCTGTTGGTGGCGCTAGAGTTTTTAAAGGAGAGGCTTGAAATTTGCTGAGAGTAATATTGAGACTGTCTAGAATCAGGGTGCAAAATTTCACAACTTTTTACCAGACGGTTCTATGAGTTGCCATAGACTTCCAGAGGCGGAAGAAAGTGGAATAATAATAATAGGAAACAGTAGAATCCCTATGGGTGCCTTCGCAGCTTCGCTGCTTGGCCCCCAATAATAGGAAACAGTAGAATCCCTATGGGTGCCTTCGCAGCTTCGCTGCTTGGCCCCCAATAATAAGAAACAATAGAATCACTATGGGTGCCTTCGCAGCTTCGCTGCTTGGCCCCCAATAATAATAATAATAAGAGGAAACAATAGAATCACTATGGGTGCCTTCGCAGCTTCGCTGCTTGGCCCCCAATAATAATAAGAAACAATAGAATCACTATGGGTGCCTTCGCAGCTTCGCTGCTTGGCCCCCAATAATAATAATAATAAGAAGGAGAAACAATAGAATCACTATGGGTGCCTTCGCGGCTTCGCTGCTTGGCCCCCAATAAATATAGCTGCAAGCAGCAATGCGGGGCCAAGCAGCGTGACCCAGCCTAAGTTGCCATGGCAACAGAAATAACTGACCAGGCAGATTGTCAGAGGCACGCACAGGAAGTGTTTACAAGCAGAAATGTACCTCCAACCAGATGGGTAGAGGCATGCACGGCTTCACCGTCAAAATCGATTGACTGTGATGCCTGAAATTACTTCAAGTGTACTAGGTGTGTGTGTGTGTGTGTGTGTGTGTGTGCTAAGAGACTGCTGAGATATGAGCTCAATGATATATGATCCTAAATACATTTTGGAAAGTTATAGCGCCCCCTAATGGCCAATGTGCACCAAATGTGGTATGGGACCTTTTGGAGGGGTGGGGCATAATCCCACCAAGTTTGGTTAAGAAAGGTCAAAGGGCTGCCAAGATATGAGCACACTTCCTGTTTCACATCTGCAAGGCCAAATTTGATTGGCCGCCACGGCCAAACACTTATGAAATTCGAAAAACCGGGTAAGTTTTATGTGCAGCTTAGTCCAAACTTGCCATGTACCAAGCTGGGAAGGAATTGGTCAAAAATTGAGGGAGGAGAAGCATTTTAATTGATTTTCACAAAATTCAAAATGGCGGAAAATATACCAGGCGGAATATGACGGCATAGGGTGCGTTGGATTCGTGTTGACCCAAGGATCCCATAGATACTTAGATTTTGACGATCAGAAGTACGGTTCAAAAGTAACAAGCAGAAATGTACATACAAATTTGACCTGTTGGTGGCGCTAGAGAGTTTGAGGTGGTGAGTTGAAATTTGCTGACAAGAACCTTGAGGCAGCCTAGAATCAGTGTGCCAAATTTGAAAACCTGTCGTCAGACGGTTCTATGGGTTGCCATTGAATTTCATTGATTTTAACAAAATTCAAAATGGCGGAAAATCCTCAAGGCAGAATATGACGTCATAGGTTGCGATAGATTCGTCTTGATGCAAGGATTCCAGAGGCAGTGGAATTTTGTTTCTAGCCCAAACGCATCATGAGATATGAGCCAAAAGACATTTTTCCTAGTTATAGCGCCCCCTAGCAGCCAATTTGTTCCAAATTTTTGGTGGGTCATTTTGGAGCGGTAGGGCATAAAGCCACCAAGTTTCGTTAAGATACGCCAAAGGGCGGCAGAGATATGAGCACACTTCCTGCTTGGCGTCTGCGCCGTCAATTTTGATTGGCTGCCACGGCCAAACGCTTATGAAATTCTAAAAACCGGGTAAGTTTCTTGTGCAGCTTAGTCCAAAGATGCTATTTACCAAGTTTGGGAGAAATGGGTCAAAAATTGAGGGAGGAGAAGCATTTTAATTGATTTTCACAAAATTCAAAATGGCGGGAAAACTATATGGGCGGAAAATGACGTCATGGGGTGCTTTGGATTCGTCTTGATCCAAGGATTCCAGGGATACCAAGATTTTGAAAATCGGACGTACGGTTCAAAAGTTACAACCAGAAATGTACCTGCAACTTTGACCTGCTGGTGGCGCTAGGGGGTTTGGGGTGGGGACCTAAAAATTGTTGTGGGGAATGCTGAGACTGTCTAAAATGTGTGTGCCAAATTTGAGCATTTTCCTATGTGTGGCTCTATGGGCTGCCATTGACTTCCCATAGGAGAAGAAAGTTGAATAATAAATATAGCTGCAAGCAGCAATGCGGGGCCAAGCAGTGTGACCCAGCCTAAGTTGCCATGGCAACAGAAAGATCTGACCAGGCAGACAGTTATTCTAAACTTACTATGTAGCAAGTTTGGGAGAAATTGGTCAAAAATTGAGGGAGGAGAAGGATTTTAATAGATTTTCACAAATTTCAAAATGGTGGAAAATCTACCTGGTGGAATATGACGCCATAGGGCGTGTTGGATTCGTTTTGACGGAAGGACTCCAGAGATAGTGGAATTTTGTTTCTGCCCAAAACGCATCATGAGATATGAGCCAAAAATCATTTTTCCTAGTTATAGCGCCCCCTAGCGGCCTATTTGGTCCAAATGTTTTGTTTTCCTTTGGGGTGGCGTGGGGCATAAAGCCACCAAGTTTCGTTAAGATACGCCAAAGGACGGCCGAGATATGAGCACACTTCCTGATTGGCGTCTGCGCATCCAATTTTGATTGGATGCCACGGCCAAACGCATAAGAAATTCTAAAAACCGGGTAAGTTTCTTGTGCAGCTTAGTCCTTCCTTGCCATGTACCAAGTTTGGGAAAAATTGGTCAAAAATTGAGGGAGGAGAACCATTTTAATAGATTTTCACAAAATTCAAAATGGCGGAAAATCTACCAGGTGGAATATGACGAGAAAGGGAGCGTTGGATTCGGTCTGAAGGAAGGATTCCAGCAATACTAAGCTTTTGACGATCAGACCCATGGTTCAAAAGTAACAAGCAGAAATGTACCTGCGACTTTGACCCGTTGGTGGCGCTAGAGAGTTTGATGTAGTGAGTTGAAATTTGGTGACAAGAACCTTGAGACAGCCTAGAATCAGTGTGCCAAATTTGAATAGCTCTCGTCTGACGGTTCTATGGGTTGCCATAGAATTTCATTGATTTTAACAAAATTCAAAATGGCGGAAAATCCTCAAGGCAGAATATGACGTCATAGGGACCGATAGATTCGTCTTGAGGCAAGGATTCCAGAGGCAGTGGAATTTTGTTTCTAGCCAAAACGCATCATGAGATATGAGCCAAAAGTCATTTTTCCTAGTTATAGCGCCCCCTAGCAGCCAATTTGTTCCAAATTTTTTGTGGGCCTTTTTGGATGGGTGGGGCATAAGGCCACCACGTTTCGTTAAGATACGCCAAAGGGCGGCCGAAATATGAGCACACTTCCTGTTTGGCGTCTGCGCAGCCAATTTTGATTGGCTGCCACGGCCAAACGCTTATGAAATTCTAAAAACCGGGTAAGTTTCTTGTGCAGCTTAGTCCAAAGTTGCCATTTACCAAGTTTGGGAGAAATTGGTCCAAAATTGTGGGAGGAGAAGCATTTTAATTGATTTTCACAAAATTCAAAATGGCGGGAAAACTATATGGGCGGAAAATGACGTCATGGGGTGCTTTGGATTCGTCTTGACCCAAGGATTCCAGGGATACCAAGATTTTGAAAATCGGACGTACGGTTCAAAAGTTACAACCAGAAATGTACCTGCAACTTTGACCTGCTGGTGGCGCTAGAGGGTTTGGGGTGGGGACCTAAAAATTGTTGTGGGGAATGCTGAGACTGTCTCAAATGTGTGTGCCAAATTTGAGCATTTTCCTATGTGTGGCTCTATGGGCTGCCATTGACTTCCCATAGGAGAAGAAAGATGAATAATAAATATAGCTGCAAGCAGCAATGCGGGGCCAAGCAGTGTGACCCAGCCTAAGTTGCCATGGCAACAGAAAGAACTGACCAGGCAGACAGTTAGTCTAAAGTTACTATGTACCAAGTTTGGGAGAAATTGGTCAAAAATTGAGGGAGGAGAAGGATTTTAATAGATTTTCACAAATTTCAAAATGGTGGAAAATCTACCTGGTGGAATATGATGCCATAGGGCGTGTTGGATTCGTTTTGACGGAAGGATTCCAGACATAGTGGAATTGTGTTTCTACCCAAAATGCATCATGAGATATGAGCCAAAAATCATTTTTCCTAGTTATAGCGCCCCCTAGCGGCCTATTTGGTCCAAATCTTTTGTTTTCCTTTGGGGTGGTGTGTGACATAATGCCACCAAGTTTCGTTAAGATACGCCAAAGGACGGCCGAGATTTGAGCACACTTCCTGATTGGCTTCTGCGCATCCAATTTTGATTGGATGCCACGGCCAAACGCATATGAAATTCTAAAAACCGGGTAAGTTTCTTGTGCAGCTTAGTCCATCTTTGCCATGTACGAAGTGTGGGAAAAATTGGTCAAAAATTGAGGGAGGAGAAGCATTTTAATTGATTTTCACAAAATTCAAAATGGCGGAAAATCTACCAGGTGGAATATGACGAGACAGGGAGCGTTGGATTCGGTTTCAAGGAAGGATTCCAGCGATACTAAGATTTTGAAGATCAGACCTACGGTTCAAAAGTAACAAGCAGAAATGTACCTGGGACTTTGACCCGTTGGTGGCGCTAGAGAGTTTGATGTGGTGAGTTGAAATTTGGTGACAAGAACCTTGAGACAGCCTAGAATCAGTGTGCCAAATTTGAATACCTCTCGTCTACAGGTTCTATGGGTTGCCATAGAATTTCAATGATTTTAACAAAATTCAAAATGGCGGAAAATCCTCAAGGCAGAATATGACGTCATAGGTCGCGATGGATTCGTCTTGACCCAAGGATTCCAGAGATAGTTGATTTTTGATTCTAGCCCAAACGCACCATGAGATATGAGCCAAAAGACATTTTTCCTAGTTATAGCGCCCCCTAGCAGCCAATTTCTTCCAGTTTTTTTGTGATCCTTCATGGAGGGGTGGGGCATACTCTCACCAAGTTTCGTTAAGATAGGCCAAAGGGTGGCCGAAATATGAGCTCACTTCCTGTTTGGCGTCTTCGCAGCCAATTTTGATTGGCTGCCACGGCCAAACGCTTACGAAATCCTAAAAACTGGGTAAGTTTCTTGTGCAGCTTAGTCCAAAGTTGCCATCTACCAAGTTTGGGAGAAATTGATCCAAAATTGAGGGAGGAGAAGCATTTTAATTGATTTTCACAAAATTCAAAATGGCGGGAAAACTATATGGGCGGAAAATGACGTCATGGGGTGCTTTGGATTCGTCTTGACCCAAGGATTCCAGGGATACCAAGTTTTTGAAAATCGGACCAACGGTTCAAAAGTTACAAGCAGAAATGTACCTGCAACTTTGACCTGCTGGTGGCGCTAGAGGGTTGGGGGTGGGGACCTAAAAATTGTTGTGGGGAATGCTGAGACTGTCTCGAATGTGTGTGCCAAATTTGAGCATTTTCCTATGTGTGGTTCTATGGGCTGCCATTGACTTCCCATAGGAGAAGAAAGTTGAATAATAATAATAATAATAATAATAACTATAAGAAAACCGACAAACTCATTAGGGGCCTTCGCCAGCTTCGCTGCTTGGCCCCTAAATATAGCTGCAAGCAGCAATGCGGGGCCAAGCAATGTGACCCAGCCTAAGTTGCCATGGCAACAGAAAGAACTGACCAGGCAGACGGTCATAGGCACGCACAGGAAGTGTTTACAAGCAGAAATGTACCTCCAACCAGATGGTTAGAGGCATGCACGGCTTCACGGTCAAATTCGATTGACTGTGATGGCTGAAATTACTTCAAGTGTACTAGGTGTGTGTGTGTGTGTGTGTGTGTGTGTGTGCTAAAAGACTGCTGAGATATGAGCTCAATTATATATGAGCCAAAACACATTTTGGAAAGTTATAGCGCCCCCTAATGGCCAAAGTGCACCAAATGTGGTATGGGCACTTATGGAGGGGTGGGGCATAATCCCACCAAGTTTGGTTAAGAAAGATCAAAGGGCTGCCGAGATATGAGCACACGTCCTGTTTCGCGTCTGCACATCCAAGTTTGATTGGCAGCCACGGCCAAACGCTTATGAAATTCGAAAAACCGGGTAAGTTTTTTGTGCACCTTAGTGCAACGTTGCCATCTACCAAGTTTGGAAGGAATTGGTCAAAAATTGAGGGAGGAGAAGCATTTTAATTGATTTTCACATAATTCAAAATGGCGGAAAATATACAAGGCGGAATATGACGGCATAGGATGCGTTGGATTCGTTTTGACCCAAGGATTCCAGCGATACACAGATTTTGACGATCAGACATACGGTTCAAAAGTAACAAGCAGAAATGTACATGCAACTTTGGCCTGTTGTTGGCGCTAGAGAGTTTGAGGTGGTGAGTTGAAATTTGCTGACAAGAACCTTGAGCCAGCCTAGAATCAGTGTGCCAAATTTGAAAACCTGTCGTCAGACGGTTCTATGGGTTTCCATAGAATTTCATTGATTTTAACAAAATTCAAAATGGCGGAAAATCCTCAAGGCAGAATATGACGTCATAGGGTGCGATAGATTCGTCTTGACCCAAGGATTCCATAGGCAGTGGAATTTTGTTTCTAGCCAAAACGCATCATGAGATATGAGCCAAAAGACATTTTTCCTAGTTATAGCGCCCCCTAGCAGCCAATTTGTTCCAAATTCTTTGGGGTCCTTCATGGAGGGGTGGGGCATAAACCCACCAAGTTTCGTTAAGATACGCCAAAGGCCGGCCGAAATATGAGCACACTTCCTGTTTGGCGTCTGCGCCTCCAATTTTGATTGGCTGCCACGGCCAAACGCTTATGAAATTCTAAAAACCGGGTAAGTTTCTTGTGGAGCTTAGTCCAAAGTTGCCATCTACCAAGTTTGGGAGAAATTGGTCCAAAATTGAGGGAGGAGAAGCATTTTAATTGATTTTCACAAAATTCAAAATGGCGGGAAAACTATATGGGCGGAAAATGACGTCATGGGGTGCTTTGGATTCGTCTTGACCCAAGGATTCCAGGGATACCAAGTTTTTGAAAATCGGACCAACGGTTCAAAAGTTACAAGCAGAAATGTACCTGCAAATTTGACCTGCTGGTGGCGCTAGAGGGTTTGGGGTGGGGACCTAAAAATTGTTGTGGGGAATGCTGAGACTGTCTAGAATGTGTGTGCCAAATTTGAGCATTTTCCTATTTGTGGTTCTATGGGCTGCCATTGACATCCCATAGGAGAAGAAAGTTGAATAATAATAATAATAATAATAATAATAATAATAAGAAAACCGACAAACTCATTAGGGGCCTTCGCCAGCTTCGCTGCTTGGCCCCTAAATATAGCTGCAAGCAGCAATGCGGGGCCAAGCAGGGTGACCCAGCCTAAGTTGCCATGGTAACAGAAAGAACTGACCAGGCAGACGGTCATAGGCACGCACAGGAAGTGTTTACAAGCAGAAATGTACCTCCACCCAGATGGTTAGAGGCATGCACGGCTTCACCGTCAAATTCGATTGACTGTGATGGCTGAAATTACTTCAAGTGTACTAGGTGTGTGTCTGTGTGTGCTAAAAGACTGCTGAGATATGAGCTCAATGATATATGAGCCAAAACACATTTTGGAAAGTTATAGCGCCCCCTAATGGCCAATGTGCACCAAATGTGGTAAGGGCCCTTTTGGAGGGGGGCGGCATAATCCCACCAAGTTTGGTTAAGAAAGGTCAAAGGGGTGCCGAGATATGAGCACACTTCCTGTTTCGCGTCTGCAACGCCAAATCTGATTGGCAGCCACGGCCAAACGCTTATGAATTTCTAAAAACCGGGTAAGATTTTTGTGCAGCTTAGTCCAAAGTTGCCATGTACCAAGCTTGGAAGGAATTGGTCAAAAATTGAGGGAGGAGAAGCATTTTAATTGATTTTCACAAAATTCAAAATGGCGGAAAATATACAAGGCGGAATATGACACCATAGGGTGCGTTGGATTCATGTTGACCCACGGATCCCATGGATACTTAGATTTTGACGATGAGAAGTACGGATCAAAAGTAACAAGCAGAAATGTACCTGCGACTTTGACCTGTTGGTGGTGCTAGAGAGTTTGAGGTGGTGAGTTGAAATTTGGTGACAAGAACCTTGAGGCAGCCTAGAATCAGTGTGCATAATTTGAAAACCTCTAGTCAGACGGTTCTATGGGTTGCCATCGAATTTTATTGATTTTAACAAAATTCAAAATGGCGGAAAATCCTCAAGTCAGAATATGACGGCATAGGGTGCGATGGATTCGTCTTGACCCAAGGATTCCAGAGGCAGTGGAATTTTGTTTCTAGCCCAAACGCATCATGAGATATGAGCCAAAAGACATTGTTCCTAGTTATAGCGCCCCCTAGCAGCCAATTTGTTCCAAATTTTTTGTGGGACATTGTGGAGGCGTAGGGCATAAAGCCACCAAGTTTCGTTAAGATACGCCAAAGGGCGGCAGAGATATGAGCACACTTGCTGTTTGGCGTCTGCGCCGTCAATTTTGATTGGCTGCCACGGCCAAACGCTTAGGAAATTCTAAAATCCGGGTAAGTTTCTTGTGCAGCTTTGTCCAAAGTTGCCATTTACCAAGTTTGGGAGAAATTTGTCAAAAATTGAGGGAGGAGAAGCATTTTAAATGATTTTCACAAAATTCAAAATGGCGGGAAAACTATATGGGCGGAAAATGACGTCATGGGGTGCTTTGGATTCGTCTTGACCCAAGGATTCCAGCGATACCAAGTTTTTGAAAATCGGACGTACGGTTCAAAAGTTACAAGCAGAAATGTACCTGCAACTTTGACCTGCTGGTGGCGCTAGAGGGTTGGGGGTGGGGACCTAAAAATTGTTGTGGGGAATGCTGAGAGTGTCTAAAATGTGTGTGCCAAATTTGAGCATTTTCCTATGTGTGGCTCTATGGGCTGCCATTGACTTCCCATAGGAGAAGAAAGTTGAATAATAAATATAGCTGCAAGCAGCAATGCGGGGCCAAGCAGCGTGACCCAGCCTAAGTTGCCATGGTAACAGAAAGAACTGACCAGGCAGACGGTCATAGGCACGCACAGGAAGTGTTTACAAGCAGAAATGTACCTCCACCCAGATGGTTAGAGGCATGCACGGCTTCACCGTCAAATTCGATTGACTGTGATGGCTGAAATTACTTCAAGTGTACTAGGTGTGTGTCTGTGTGTGCTAAAAGACTGCTGAGATATGAGCTCAATGATATATGAGCCAAAAGACATTTTGGAAAGTTATAGCGCCCCCTAATGGCCAATGTGCACCAAATGTGGTAAGGGCCCTTTTGGAGGGGGGCGGCATAATCCCACCAAGTTTGGTTAAGAAAGGTCAAAGGGGTGCCGAGATATGAGCACACTTCCTGTTTCGCGTCTGCAACGCCAAATCTGATTGGCAGCCACGGCCAAACGCTTATGAATTTCTAAAAACCGGGTAAGTTTTTTGTGCAGCTTAGTCCAAAGTTGCCATGTACCAAGTTTGGAAGGAATTGGTCAAAAATTGAGGGAAGAGAAGCATTTTAATTGATTTTCACAAAATTCAAAATGGCGGAAAATATACAAGGCGGAATATGACACCATAGGGTGCGTTGGATTCATGTTGACCCACGGATCCCATGGATACTTAGATTTTGACGATGAGAAGTACGGATCAAAAGTAACAAGCAGAAATGTACCTGCGACTTTGACCTGTTGGTGGCGCTAGAGAGTTTGAGGTGGTGAGTTGAAATTTGGTGACAAGAACCTTGAGGCAGCCTAGAATCAGTGTGCATAATTTGAAAACCTCTAGTCAGACGGTTCTATGGGTTGCCATCGAATTTCATTGATTTTAACAAAATTCAAAATGGCGGAAAATCCTCAAGTCAGAATATGACGTCATAGGGTGCGATGGATTCGTCTTGACCCAAGGATTCCAGAGGCAGTGGAATTTTGTTTCTAGCCCAAACGCATCATGAGATATGAGCCAAAAGACATTGTTCCTAGTTATAGCGCCCCCTAGCAGCCAATTTGTTCCAAATTTTTTGTGGGCCATTGTGGAGGGGTAGGGCATAAAGCCACCAAGTTTCGTCAAGATACGCCAAAGGGCTGCCGAGATATGACCACACTTCCTGTTTCACATCTGCACGGCCAAATTTGATTGGCCGCCACGGCCAAACGCTTATGAAATTCGAAAAACCGGGTAAGTTTTATGTGCAGCTTAGTCCAACGTTGCCATGGACCAAGCTTGGAAGGAATTGGTCAAAGATTGAGGGAGGAGAAGCATTTTAATTGATTTTCACAAAATTCAAAATGGCGGAAAATATACCAGGCGGAATATGACGGCATAGGGTGCGTTTGATTCAGGTTGACCCAAGGATCCCATAAATACTTAGGTTTTGACGATCAGAAGTACGGTTCAAAAGTAACAAGCAGAAATGTACCTGCAACTTTGACCTGTTGGTGGCGCTAGAGAGTTTGAGATGATGAGTTGAAATTTGCTGACAAGAACCTTGAGGCAGCCTAGAATCAGTGTGCCAAATTTGAAAACCTCTAGTCAGACGGTTCTATGGGTTGCCATAGAATTTCATTGATTTTAACAAAATTCAAAATGGCGGAAAATCCTCAAGGCAGAATATGACGTCATAGGGTGCCATAGATTCGTCTTGACCCAAGGATTCCAGAGATAGTGGAATTTTGTTTCTACCCCAAACGCATCATGAGATATGAGCCAAAAGTCATTTTTCCTAGTTATAGCGCCCCCTAGCAGCCAATTAGTTCCAATTTTTTTGTCTTCCTTCATGCAGGGGTGGGGCATAATCTCACCAAGTTTCGTTAAGATACGCCAAAGGGCGGCCGAAATATGAGCACACTTCCTGTTTGGCGTCTGCGCAGCCAAATTTGATTGGCTGCCACGGCCAAACGCTTATGAAATTCTAAAATCCGGGTAAGTTTCTTGTGCAGCTTAGTCCACAGT
>NC_083569.1:90505011-90507511 GCF_027579695.1 Neoarius graeffei
TGGGCAAATTTGGTCAAAAATTGAGGGAGGAGTAGCAATTTACATGATTTTAACAAATTTCAAAATGGCGGAAAATCTACCAGGTGCAATATGACGAGATAGGATAGGTTGGATTCGGTTTGACCGATGGATTCCAGCAATACTAAGATTTTGACAATCAGCCGTACGGTTCAAAAGTAACAAGCAGAAATGTACTTCCAACTTTGTCCTGTTGGTGGCGCTAGAGAGTTTGAGGCGGTGAGTTGAAATTTGCTGACAAGAACCTTGAGCGAGCCTAGAATCAGTGTGCCAAATTTCTCAACCTCTCGTCTGACGGTTCTATGGGTTGCCATAGAATTTCATTGATTTTAACAAAATTCAAAATGGCGGAAAATCCTCAAGGCTGAATATGACGTGATAGGGTGCGATGGATTCGGCTTGAACCAAGGATTCCAGAGATCGTGGAATTTTGTTTTTAGCCCAAACGCATCATGAGATATGAGCCAAAATTCATTTTTGCTAGTTATAGCGCCCCCTAGCGGCCAAGTTGGTCCACGTTTTTTGGGGACCTTTCTGGTGGTGTCTGTCATAAGGCCACCAAGTTTCGTTAAGATCTGCCAAAGGGCGGCCGAGATGTGAGCACACATCCTCTTTCGCGTCTGTGCAGCCAAATTTGATTGGCTGCCACAGCCAAACGCTTATGAAATTCGAAAATCCGTGTAAGATTCTTGTGCAGTTTCCTCCACCGTTGCTATGGACCAAATTTGGGAGAAAATGGTCAAAAACTGAGGGAGGAGTAGCATTTTAATTGATTTTCACATAATTCAAAATGGCGGAAAATCTACCAGGTGCAATATGACGAAACAGGGCGCGTTGGATTCATTTTGACCCAAGCATTCCAGAGATACTAAGCTTTTGACGATCAGACGTATGGTTCAAAAGTAACAACCAGAAATGTACCTGCGAATTTGACCTGTTGGTGGCGCTAGAGAGTTTGAGGTGGTGAGTTGAAATTTGGTCACAAGACCCTTGAGGGTGCCTAGAATCAGTCTGCCAAATTTGAAAACCTCTAGTCATACGGTTCTATGGGTTGCCATCGAATTTCTTTGATTTTAACAAAATTCAAAATGGCGGAAAATCCTCAAGTCAGAATATGACGGCATAGGGTGCGATGCATTCGTCTTGACCCATGGATTCCAGAGATAGTGGAATTTTGTTTCTACCCAAAACGCATCATGAGATATGAGCCAAAAGACATTTTTCCTAGTTATAGCGCCCCCTAGCAGCCAATTTGTTCCAAATTTTTTGTTGCCCTTTGGGGAGGGGTGCTGCATAAAGCCACCAAGTTTCGTTAAGATAGGCCAAAGGGTGGCCGAGAAATGAGCACACTTCCTGTTTTGCATCTGCAAGCCAAATTTGATTGGCTGCCACAGCCAAACGCTTAGGAAATTCTAATTACCGGGTAAGATTCTTGTGCAGATTAGTCCCCAGTTGCCATCTACCAAGCTTGGGAGAAATTGTTCAAAAATTGAGGGAGGAGAAGCATTTTAATTGATTTTCACATAATTCAAAATGGCGGAAAATCTACTGGGTGGAATATGACGAGACAGTGCGCGTTGGAGTCGCTGTGACACAAGCATTCCAGCGATACTAAGATTTTGATGATCAGACGTATGGTTCAAAAGTAACAAGCAGAAATGTACCTGCAACTTTGACCTGTTGGTGGCGCTAGAGAGTTTGAGGTGGTGAGTTGAAATTTGGTGACAAGATCCTTGAGGCAGCCTAGAATCAGTTTGCCAAGTTTAAAAACCTCTAGTCAGATGGTTCTATGCGTTGCCATAGAATTTCATTGATTTTAACAAAATTCAAAATGGCGGAAAATCCTCAAGGCAGAATATGACATCATAGGGTGCGATGGATTCGTCTTGACCCATGGATTCCAGAGATAGTTGAATTTTCTTTCTAGCCAAAACGCATCATGAGATATGAGCCAAAAGGCATTTTTCCTAGTTATAGCGCCCCCTAGCGTCCAATTTGGTCCAAATTTGTTGTGGCCCTTTGGGAAGGGGTTTTGCATAATGCCACCAAGTTTCGTCAAGATTGGCCAAAGGGCCACCGAGATATGAGTGCACTTCCTGTTTTGCGTCTGCGCAGCCAAATTTGATTGGCTGCCACGGCCAAACGCTTGTGAAATTCAAATCACCGGGTATAACTTTTGTGCAGGTTAGTCCACTTATGCTATCTTCCAAGTTTGGGAGAAATTGTTCAAAAATTGAGGGAGTTGAAACATTTTAATTGATTTTCACAAAATTCAAAATGGCGGGAAAAGTATATGGCGGAAAATGACGTCATGGGGTGCCTTGGATTCGTCTTGGCCCAAGGATTCCAGGGATACCAAGTTTTTGAAAATCAGACCAACGGTTCAAAAGTTACAAGCAGAAATGTACCTGCGACTTTGAGCTGTTGGTGGCGCTAGAGGGTTTGAGGTAGAGGCCTGAAATTTGCTGAGAGGAATGTTGAG
>NC_083569.1:90512511-90517511 GCF_027579695.1 Neoarius graeffei
TGACCTGTTGGTGGCGCTAGAGAGTTTGAGGTGCTGAGTTGAAATTTGGTGAGAAGATCCTTGAGGCAGCCTAGAATCAGTGTGCCAAGTTTAAAAGCCTCTAGTCAGACGGTTCTATGCGTTGCCATAGAATTTCATTGATTTTAACAAAATTCAAAATGACGGAAAATCCTCAAGTCAGAATATGACGTCATATGGTGCAATGGATTCGTCTTGACCCAAGGATTCCTGACATAGTGGAATTTTGTTTCTAGCCAAAGCGCATCATGAGATATGAGCCAAAAGACATTTTTGCTAGTTATAGCGCCCCCTAGCAGCCAATTTGTTCCAAATTTGTTGTTTCCCTTTGGGGAGGGGTGTTGCATAATGGCACCAAGTTTCATTAAGATACGCCAAAGGGTCGCCGAGATATGAGCACACTTCCTGTTTTGCGTCTTCGCAGCCAAATTTGATTGGCTGCCACGGCCAAACGCTTAAGAAATTCTAAAAACCGGGTATGTTTCCTGTGAAGCTTAGTCCAACGTTGCGATTTACCAAGTTTGGGAGAAATTGTTCAAAAATTGAGGGAGGAGAAGCATTTTAATTGATTTTCACATAATTCAAAATGGCGGAAAATCTCCTGGGTGGAATATGACGGGACAGGGTGCGTTGGATTCCTTTTGACCCAAGCATTCCAGCACTACTAAGATTTTGATGATCAGATGTATGGTTCAAAAGTAACAAGCAGAAATGTACCCGCGACTTTGACCTGTTGGTGGCGCTAGAGAGTTTGAGGTGCTGAGTTGAAATTTGGTGACAAGATCCTTGAGGCAGCCTAGAATCAGTGGGCCAAGTTTAAAAACCTCTAATCAGACGGTTCTATGCGTTGCCATAGAATTTCATTGATTTTAACAAAATTCAAAATGGCGGAAAATGCTCAAGGCAGATAGTGACGTCATAGGGTGCGATGGATTCGTTTTGAGCCACAGATTCCTGACATAGTGGAATTTTGTTTCTAGCCCAAACGTATCATGAGATATGAGCCAAAAGACATTTTTGCTAGTTATAGCGCCCCCTAGCAGCCAATTTGTTCCAAATTTGTTGTTGCCCTTTGGGGAGGAGTGTTGCATAAGGCCACCAAGTTTCATTAAGATACGCCAAAGGGCGGCCGAGATATGAGCACACTTCCTGTTTTGCGTCTTCGCAGCCAAATTTGATTGGCTGCCACGGCCAAACGCTTAAGAAATTCTAAAAACCGGGTATGTTTCCTGTGAAGCTTAGTCCAAAGTTGCGATTTACCAAGTTTGGGAGAAATTGTTCAAAAATTGAGGGAGGAGAAGCGTTTTAAGTGATTTTCACAAAATTCAAAATGGCGGGAAAACTATATGGGCGGAAAATGACGTCATGGGGTCCGTTGGATTCGTCTTGACCCAAGGACTCCAGGGATACCAAGGTTTTGAAAATCGGACCAACGGTTCAAAAGTTACAAGCAGAAATGTACCTGCAACTTTGACCTGTTGGTGGCACTAAAGTGTTTGAGGTAGAGGCCTGAAATTCGCTGAGATTAATGTTGACACTGTCTAGAATCAGTGTGCAAAATTTCCCAACTTTTTACCAGACGGTTCTATGGGCTGCCATAGACTTGCAGAGGCGGAAGAACGTTGAATAATAATAATAATAATAATAATAATAATAATAATAATAAGAAACAGTAGAATCACTATGGGTGCCTTCGCAGCTTCGCTGCTTGGCCCCCAATAATAAATATAGCTGCAAGCAGCAATGTGGGGGCCAAGCAGCATATGAGCCTAGTCGGAAGGCCAGCAGAATGCACTTGGGCCAGGTAATGCCCTTGTGCAGCTTAGTCCAAAGTAGCTCTCTACCAAGTTTGGGAGAAATTGGTGAAAAATTGAGGGAGGAGAAGCATTTTAATTGATTTTTACAAAATTCAAAATGGCGGAAAATCCTAAAGGCTGAATATGAAGGCATAGGCTGCGATGGATTCGGCTTGAGCCAAGGATTCCAGAGATAGTGGAATTTTGTTTCTAGCCCAAAGGCATCATGAGATATGAGCCAAAAGTCATTTTTCCTAGTTATAGCGCCCCCTAGCAGCCAAGTTGTTCCAAGTTTTTTGGGGACCTTTGTGGTGGCGTCTGGCATAATGCCACCAAGTTTCGTTAAGATAGCCTAAAGGGAGGCCGAGATGTGAGCACACATCCTCTTTCGCATCTGTGCAGCCAAATTTGATTGGCTGCCACGGCCAAACCCTTAAGAAATTCGAAAATCCGTGTAAGATTCTTGTGCAGCATCGTGGACAGTTGCTGTCTACCAAGTTTGGGAGAAATTGGTCAAAAACTGAGGGAGAAGAAGCATTTTAATTGATTTCCACATAATTCAAAATGGCGGAAAATCTACCAGGCGCAATATGACGCGACAGGGCGCGTTGGATTCGGTGTGATCCAACCATTTCAGAAATTCTAAGGTTTTGACGATCAGACGTATGGTTCAAAAGTAACATGCAGAAATGTACCTGCGACTTTGACCTGTTGGTGACGCTAGAGAGTTTGAGGTGGTGAGTTGAAATTTGGTGTCAAGACCCTTGAGGCAGCCTAGAATCAGTCTGCCAAATTTGAAAACCTCTAGTCATACGGTTCTATGGGTTGCCATCTAATTTCATTGATTTTAACAAAATTCAAAATGTCGGAAAATCCTCAAGTCAGAATATGACGTCATAGGGTGCGATGGATTTGTCTTGACCCATGGATTCCAGGGATAGTGGAATTTTGTTTCTAGCCAAAACGCATCATGAGATATGAGCCAAAATACATTTTTCCTAGTTACAGCGCCCCCTAGCAGCCAATTTGTTCCAAATTTTTTGCTGCCCTTTGGGGAGGGGTGCTGCATAATGCCACCAAGTTTTCTTAAGATACGCCAAAGGGTGGCTGAGAAATGAGCACACTTCCTGTTTTGCATCTGCCAGCCAGTTTTGATTGGCTGCCACGGCCAAACGCTTAGGAAATTCTAAAAACCGGGTATGTTTCTCGTGCAGATTAGTCCCCAGTTGACATCTACCAAGTTTGGGAGAAATTGTTCAAAAATTGAGGGAGGAGAAGCATTTTAATTGATTTTAACAAAATTCAAAATGGCGGAAAATACTAAAGGCTGAATATAACGGCATAGGCTGCAATGGATTCGGCTTGAGTCAAGGATTCCAGCGATAGTGGAATTTTGTTTCTAGCCCAAACGCATCATGAGATATGAGCCAAAAGACATTTTTCCTAGTTAGAGCGCCCCCTAGCGGCCAAGTTGGTCCCAGTTTTTTGGGGACCTTTCTGGTGGTGTCTGGCATAATGCCACCAAGTTTCGTTGTGATCTGCCAAAGGGCGGCCAATATGTGATTACACATCCTCTTTCGCATCTGCGCAGCCATATTTGATTGGCTGCCACTGCCAAACGCTTATGAAAGTCTGAAAACCGGGTAGGTTTCTTGTGCAGCGTCGTCCACAGTTGCTAGGTACCAAGTTTGGGAGAAATTGGTCAAAAACTGAGGGAGGAGAAGCATTTTAATTGATTTTCACATAATTCAAAATGGTGGAAAATCTACCAGGTGCAATATGACGAGACAGGGTGCGTTAGATTCGGTTTGACCGAAGCATTCCATAGATACTAAGCTTTTGATGATCAGACGTATGGTTCAAAAGTAACAACCAGAAATGTACCTGCGACTTTGACCTGTTGGTGGCGCTAGAGAGTTTGAGGTGGTGAGTTGAAATTTGGTGACAAGACCCTTGAGGGAGCGTAGAATCAGTCTGCAAAATTTGAAAACCTCTAGTCATACGGTTCTATGGGTTGCCATCGAATTTCATTGATTTTAACAAAATTCAAAATGGCGGAAAATCCTCAAGTCAGAATATGACGTCATAGGGTGCAATGGATTCAGCTTGACCCATGGATTCCAGAGATAGTGGAGTTTTGTTTGTAGCCAAAATGCATCATGAGATATGAGCCAAAA
Source organism: Neoarius graeffei (assembly GCF_027579695.1). Lineage (NCBI taxonomy): Eukaryota > Metazoa > Chordata > Actinopteri > Siluriformes > Ariidae > Neoarius > Neoarius graeffei. The sequence goes on from NC_083569.1 coordinate 90,516,503, forward strand.
GCCCTTTTTCCTAGATATAGCGCCCCCTAGCAGCCAATTTGTTCCAAATTTTTTGCTGCCCTTTGCGGAGGGGTGGCGCATAATGCCACCAAGTTTTCTTAAGATACGCCAAAGGGTGGCCGAGAAATAAGCACACTTCCTGTTTTGCATCTGCCAGCCAGTTTTGATTGGCTGCCACAGCCAAACGCTTATGAAAGTCTGAAAACCGGGTAGGTTTATTATGCAGCTTCATCCCACATTGCCATCTACCAAGTTTGGGAGAAATTGTTCAAAAATTGAGGGAGGAGAAGCATTTTAATTGATTTTCACATAACTCAAAATGGCGGAAAATCTACTTGGTGTAATATGACGAGACAGGGCGCGTTGGATTCCTTTTGACCCAAGCATTCCAGCGATACTAAGATTTTGATGATCAGACGTATGGTTCAAAAGTAACAAGCAGAAATGTACCTGCGACTTTGACCTGTTGGTGGCGCTAGAGAGTTTGAGGTGCTGAGTTGAAATTTGGTGACAAGATCCTTGAGGCAGCCTAGAATCAGTGTGCCAAGTTTAAAAACCTCTAATCAGACGGCTCTATGCGTTGCCATAGAATTTCATTGATTTTAACAAAATTCAAAATGGCGGAAAATCCTCAAGGCATAATATGACGTCATAGGGTGCGATGGATTCGTCTTGAGCCAAGGATTCCTGACATAGTGGAATTTTGTTTCTAGCCCAAACGCATCATAAGATATGAGCCAAAAGTCATTTTTCCTAGTTATAGCGCCCCCTAGCGGCCAATTTGTTCCAAATGTTTTGGGGGACATTTTGGACGGGTGGGGCATGAAGCCACCAAGTTTCGTTAAGATACGCCAAAGGGTGGCCGAGATATGAGCACACTTCCTGTTTTGCATCTTCGCAGCCAAATTTGATTGGCTGCCACGGCCAAACGCTTAAGAAATTCTAAAAACCGGGTATGTTTCCTGTGAAGGTTAGTCCAAAGTTGCGATTTACCAAGTTTGGGAGAAAT
>NC_083569.1:90522511-90715011 GCF_027579695.1 Neoarius graeffei
CCCTAGCAGCCAATTTGTTCCAAATTTTTTGTTGCCCTTTGGGGAGGGGTGCTGCATAAAGCCACCAAGTTTCGTTAAGATAGGCCAAAGGGTGGCCGAGAAATGAGCACACTTCCTGTTTTGCATCTGCAAGCCAAATTTGATTGGCTGCCACAGCCAAACGCTTAGGAAATTCTAATTACCGGGTAAGATTCTTGTGCAGATTAGTCCCCAGTTGCCATCTACCAAGCTTGGGAGAAATTGTTCAAAAATTGAGGGAGGAGAAGCATTTTAATTGATTTTCACATAATTCAAAATGGCGGAAAATCTACTGGGTGGAATATGACGAGACAGGGCGCGTTGGAGTCGCTGTGACACAAGCATTCCAGCGATACTAAGATTTTGATGATCAGACGTATGGTTCAAAAGTAACAAGCAGAAATGTACCTGCAACTTTGACCTGTTGGTGGCGCTAGAGAGTTTGAGGTGGTGAGTTGAAATTTGGTGACAAGATCCTTGAGGCAGCCTAGAATCAGTTTGCCAAGTTTAAAAACCTCTAGTCAGATGGTTCTATGCGTTGCCATAGAATTTCATTGATTTTAACAAAATTCAAAATGGCCGAAAATCCTCAAGGCAGAATATGACGTCATAGGGTGCGATGGATTCGTCTTGACCCATGGATTCCAGAGATAGTTGAATTTTCTTTCTAGCCAAAACGCATCATGAGATATGAGCCAAAAGGCATTTTTCCTAGTTATAGCGCCCCCTAGCGTCCAATTTGGTCCAAATTTGTTGTGGCCCTTTGGGAAGGGGTTTTGCATAATGCCACCAAGTTTCGTCAAGATTGGCCAAAGGGCCACCGAGATATGAGTGCACTTCCTGTTTTGCGTCTGCGCAGCCAAATTTGATTGGCTGCCACGGCCAAACGCTTGTGAAATTCAAATCACCGGGTATAACTTTTGTGCAGGTTAGTCCAATTATGCTATCTTCCAAGTTTGGGAGAAATTGGTAAAAAATTGAGGGAGTTGAAACATTTTAATTGATTTTCACAAAAATCAAAATGGCGGGAAAAGTATATGGCGGAAAATGACGTCATGGGGTGCATTGGATTCGTCTTGGCCCAAGGATTCCAGGGATACCAAGTTTTTGAAAATCAGACCAACGGTTCAAAAGTTACAAGCAGAAATGTACCTGCGACTTTGAGCTGTTGGTGGCGCTAGAGGGTTTGAGGTAGAGGCCTGAAATTTGCTGAGAGGAATGTTGAGAGTGTCTAGAATCAGTGTGCCAAATTTCACAACTTTTTACCAGACGGTTCTATGGGCTGCCATAGACTTGCAGAGGCGGAAGTGGACTGAATAATAATAATAATAATAATAATAATAATAATAATAATAATAAGAAACAATAGAATCACTATGGGTGCCTTCGCAGCTTCGCTGCTTGGCCCCCAATAATAATAAGAAACAATAGAATCACTATGGGTGCCTTCGCAGCTTCGCTGCTTGGCCCCCAAATATAGCTGCAAGCAGCAATGCGGGGCCAAGCAGTGTGACCCAGCCTAAGTTGCCATGGCAACAGAAAGAACTGACCAGGCAGACAGTTAGTCTAAAGTTACTATGTACCAAGTTTGGGAGAAATTGGTCAAAAATTGAGGGAGGAGAAGGATTTTAATAGATTTTCACAAATTTCAAAATGGTGGAAAATCTACCTGGTGGAATATGATGCCATAGGGCGTGTTGGATTCGTTTTGACGGAAGGATTCCAGACATAGTGGAATTGTGTTTCTACCCAAAATGCATCATGAGATATGAGCCAAAAATCATTTTTCCTAGTTATAGCGCCCCCTAGCGGCCTATTTGGTCCAAATCTTTTGTTTTCCTTTGGGGTGGCGTGTGGCATAATGCCACCACGTTTCGTTAAGATACGCCAAAGGACGGCCGAGATATGAGCACACTTCCTGATTGGCTTCTGCGCATCCAATTTTGATTGGATGCCACGGCCAAACGCATATGAAATTCTAAAAACCGGGTAAGTTTCTTGTGCAGCTTAGTCCATCTTTGCCATGTACGAAGTGTGGGAAAAATTGGTCAAAAATTGAGGGAGGAGAAGCATTTTAATTGATTTTCACAAAATTCAAAATGGCGGAAAATCTACCAGGTGGAATATGACGAGACAGGGAGCGTTGGATTCGGTTTCAAGGAAGGATTCCAGCGATACTAAGATTTTGAAGATCAGACCTACGGTTCAAAAGTAACAAGCAGAAATGTACCTGGGACTTTGACCCGTTGGTGGCGCTAGAGAGTTTGATGTGGTGAGTTGAAATTTGGTGACAAGAACCTTGAGACAGCCTAGAATCAGTGTGCCAAATTTGAATACCTCTCGTCTACAGGTTCTATGGGTTGCCATAGAATTTCAATGATTTTAACAAAATTCAAAATGGCGGAAAATCCTCAAGGCAGAATATGACGTCATAGGTCGCGATGGATTCGTCTTGACCCAAGGATTCCAGAGATAGTTGATTTTTGATTCTAGCCCAAACGCACCATGAGATATGAGCCAAAAGACATTTTTCCTAGTTATAGCGCCCCCTAGCAGCCAATTTCTTCCAATTTTTTTGTGGTCCTTCATGGAGGGGTGGGGCATACTCTCACCAAGTTTCGTTAAGATAGGCCAAAGGGTGGCCGAAATATGAGCTCACTTCCTGTTTGGCGTCTTCGCAGCCAATTTTGATTGGCTGCCACGGCCAAACGCTTACGAAATCCTAAAAACTGGGTAAGTTTCTTGTGCAGCTTAGTCCAAAGTTGCCATCTACCAAGTTTGGGAGAAATTGATCCAAAATTGAGGGAGGAGAAGCATTTTAATTGATTTTCACAAAATTCAAAATGGCGGGAAAACTATATGGGCGGAAAATGACGTCATGGGGTGCTTTGGATTCGTCTTGACCCAAGGATTCCAGGGATACCAAGTTTTTGAAAATCGGACCAACGGTTCAAAAGTTACAACCAGAAATGTACCTGCAACTTTGACCTGCTGGTGGCGCTAGAGGGTTGGGGGTGGGGACCTAAAAATTGTTGTGGGGAATGCTGAGACTGTCTAGAATGTGTGTGCCAAATTTGAGCATTTTCCTATGTGTGGTTCTATGGGCTGCCATTGACTTCCCATAGGAGAAGAAAGTTGAATAATAATAATAATAATAATAAATATAGCTGCAAGCAGCAATGCGGGGCCAAGCAGTGTGACCCAGCCTAAGTTGCCATGGCAACAGAAAGAACTGACCAGGCAGACGGTCATAGGCACGCACAGGAAGTGTTTACAAGCAGAAATGTACCTCCAACCAGATGGTTAGAGGCATGCACGGCTTCACCATCAAATTCGATTGACTGTGATGGCTGAAATTACTTCAAGTGTACTAGGTGTGTGTCTGTGTGTGCTAAAAGACTGCTGAGATATGAGCTCAATGATATATGAGCCAAAAGACATTTTGGAAAGTTATAGCGCCCCCTAATGGCCAATGTGCACCAAATCTGGTAAGGGCCCTTTTGGACGGGTGAGACACAATCCCACCAAGTTTGGTTAAGAAAGGTCAAAGGGCTGCCGAGATATGAGCACACTTCCTGTTTTGCGTCTGCAACGCCATATTTGATTGGCAGCCACGGCCAAACGCTTATGAATTTCTAAAAACCGGGTAAGTTTTTTGTGCAGCTTAGTCCAAAGTTGCCATCTACCAAGTTTGGAAGGAATTGGTCAAAAATTGAGGGAGGAGAAGCATTTTAATTGATTTTCACAAAATTCAAAATGGCGGAAAATATACCAGGCGGAATATGACGCTATAGGGGGCATTGGACTCGTTTTGACCCAAGTATTCCAGCGATCCTAAGATATTGACGATCAGACATACGGTTCAAAAGTAACAAGCAGAAATGTACCTGCAACTTTGACCTGTTGGTGGCGCTAGAGAGTTTGAGGTGGTGAGTTGAAATTTGGTGACAAGAACCTTGAGGCAGCCTAGAATCAGTGTGCATAATTTGAACACCTCTAGTCAGACAGTTCTATGGGTTGCCATAGAATTTCATTGATTTTAACAAAATTCAAAATGGCGGAAAATCCTCAAGGCAGAATATGACGTCATAGGGTGCGATGGATTCGTCTTGACCCAAGGATTCCAGACGCAGTGGAATTTTGTTTCTAGCCCAAACGGATCATGAGATATGAGCCAAAAGTCATTTTTCCTAGTTATAGCGCCCCCTAGCAGCCCATTTGTTCCAAATTTTTTGTGGGCCATTATCGAGGGGTAGGGCATAAAGCCACCAAGTTTCGTTAAGATACGCCAAAGGGCGGCAGAGATATGAGCACACATCCTGTTTGGCGTCTGCGCCGTCAATTTTGATTGGCTGCCATGGCCAAACGCTTATGAAATTCTAAAAACCGGGTAAGTTTCTTGTGCAGCTTAGTCCAAAGTTGCCATCTACCAAGTTTGGGAGAAATTGGTCAAAAATTGAGGGAGGAGAAGCATTTTAATTGATTTTCACAAAATTCAAAATGGCGGGAAAACTATATGGGCGGAAAATGACGTCATGGGGTGCTTTGGATTCGTCTTGACTCAAGGATTCCAGGGATACCAAGTTTTTGAAAATCGGACGTACGGTTCAAAAGTTACAAGCAGAAATGTACCTACAACTTTGACCTGCTGGTGGCGCTAGAGGGTTGGGGGTGGGGACCTAAAAATTGTTGTGGGGAATGCTGAGACTGTCTGAAATGTGTGTGCCAAATTTGAGCATTTTCCTATGTGTGGCTCTATGGGCTGCCATTGACTTCCCATAGGAGAAGAAAGTTGAATTATAATAATAATAAGAAAACCTACAAACACATTAGGGGCCTTCGCCAGCTTCGCTGCTTGGCCCCTAATAATAACTATAAGAAAACCGACAAACTCATTAGGGGCCTTCGCCAGCTTCGCTGCTTGGCCCCTAATTAAAGCCGCAAGCGGCCTCGACGGGCCCTCGCGCCAGCGGCCAGGGGGGGCGTGGGCATGCGTCCCCGCGAAATACCGTAAAGAGTTTGCTTGCCAAGTTTGACAAATCAGAAGCTGCAATATCATTTGTGCCATAACCAGCACCCCCAGGGGCGAAAGTTCACAAAATTTGGCCTATATGTCAGGTGAGCTATGAAGAGTTTGCGTATGAAGTTTGATGACAATTGAGTAAATAGAAGATGAGATATAGGTTTTTGAAGAATACATTTTTTGGTTTTTCCCATGTTTTTCCCATACAGCGCTATGCTGTACATGAGCGATTATGAGTTGGAGAAATAAGTGTCTACAACAGCAACGCACTATCACAAGGTAGTGGTGTGAAGGAAAAGCATTATGGAATTATTTACCAAAAACCCGTTTTGGAGCTGGAGCAATTGCGTCGGCCCAAAACAGCGCCCCCCATGGACGAAAATTCCCAAAATGTGGTATACATGACATGGGAGGCAGTAAGAGGGTGGCCGTGAAGTTTGACCAAATTTGAGGAAAGATTGGATTTTTTGCCCCAAAATAGCGCCCCCAGTGGCGAAATATCACAGAAATTGGGTAACATGTCAGAAGCCCAATGAGGGATTTGCGTGTGAAGTATGAGCAGTTTTGAGCAATTAGAAGATTTGTTATGAATTTTTAAGCATGTAAAATTTTGCATTGAAAATTGATTGACGTATAACTTCTGAACGGTTTATGCTACGTGAAACTTATTTAGTAACTTTTGTCAGCCATGTCTGTAGATGATGTGTATCAATTTTGGTGACATTCCTATGAACGGTCTAGGAGGAGTTGCGCCGTCTTCGTGGCCATGCATTTCGCACAAAAGTGAAATTACCTCACTTCCTGTTGGGCGTGGCTAAAGCATTGGCATTACATTTTTGTCCGGCTTAGTGAGATACATATGCGTACCAAATGGCATGCCACTACTACAAACTACATGGCAACCAGGCACCTTAAAGCGGGAGGCCAAAATCACAACGATTTAGGGGGCGCTATAGAGGCCCTGAGGCCCGCCTGGATCTGAGCTTTTGGTTCTCAGTAGTGGTGGCAGTCTAAGAAAAAGGAGCCAAATTTCGTGCGTTGTCGACCATGGCAAGCGCCCCAATAAGGGTCCTGAAAAGAGTTTGCTTGCCAAGTTTGACAAATCAGAAGCTGCAATATCATTTCCGCCATAACCAGCACCCCCAGGGGCGAAAGTGCACAAAATTTGGCGTACATGTCAGGTGAGCTACGAAGAGTTTGGGTATGAAGTTTGCTGACAATTGAGTAAATAGAAGATGAGATATAGATTTTTGAAGAATAAATTTTTTGGTTTTTCCCATGTCAGAAGGTGGCGCTATGCTGTACATGAGCGATTATGAGTTGGAAAAATAAGTGTCTACAACAGGAACGCACTATCACAAGGTAGTGGTGTGAAGGAAAAGCATTATGGAATTATTTACCAAAAACCCGTTTTGGAGCAATTGCGTCGGCCAAAAACAGCGCCCCCCATGGACAAAAATTCCCAAAATGCGGTATACATGACATGGGAGGTAGTAAGAGGGTGGCCGTGAAGTTTGACCAAATTTGAGGAAAGATTGGATTTTTTGCCCAAAAATAGCGCCCCCAGTGGCGAAATATCACAGAAATTGGGTAACATGTCAGAAGCCCAATGAGTGATTTGCGTGTGAAGTATGAGCAGTTTTGAGCCATTAGAAGATTTGTGATGAATTTTTTAGCATGTAAAATTTTGAAGTGAAAATTGATTGACGTATAACTTCTGAACGGTTTATCCTACGTGAAACCTATTTAGAAACTTTTGTCAGCCATGTCTGTAGATGATGTGTATCAATTTTGGGGACATTCCCATGAACGGTCTAGGAGGAGTTGCGCCGTCTTCGTGGCCATGCATTTCGCACAAAAGTGAAAGTACCTCACTTCCTGTTGGGCGTGGCTAATGCATTGGCATTACATTTTTGTCCGGCTTAGTGAGATACATATGCATACCAAATTGCATGCCACTACTACAAACTATATGGCAACCAGGCACCTTAATGTGGGAGGCCAAAATCACAACGACTTAGGGGGCGCTATAGAGGCCCTGAGCCCCGGCCAAGTTTGGGCTTTTGGTTCTGAGTAGCGGTGGCAATTCTCGGAACTGGTGCCAAATTTCGTGCGTTTTCGCACATGGCAAGCGCCCCGAAAATGGCCCAACAGCGGAGAAAAATAAAGAAGAAGAAGAAGAAGAGAAGAAGACGGAAGAATAATAATAGTGAACTCTTACAAGAACAATAGGGCCTTCGCCCTATAGGGCTCGGGCCCTAATAATAAGAAAACCTACAAACACATTAGGGGCCTTCGCCAGCTTCGCTGCTTGGCCCCTAATAACTATAAGAAAACCTACAAACACATTAGGGGCCTTCGCCAGCTTCGCTGCTTGGCCCCTAATAATAATAATAATAAGAAAACCTACAAACACATTAGGGGCCTTCGCCAGCTTCGCTGCTTGGCCCCTAATAATAATAATAAGAAAACCTACAAACACATTAGGGGCCTTCGCCAGCTTCGCTGCTTGGCCCCTAATAATAATAATAATAATAATAATAATAAGAAAACCGACAAACTCATTAGGGGCCTTCGCCAGCTTCGCTGCTTGGCCCCTAATAATAATAATAATAATAAGAAAACCTACAAACACATTAGGGGCCTTCGCCAGCTTCGCTGCTTGGCCCCTAATAAGAAGAAGAAACAATAGAATCACTATGGGTGCCTTCGCAGCTTCGCTGCTTGGCCCCCAATAATAATAATAAGAAACAATAGAATCACTATGGGTGCCTTCGCAGCTTCGCTGCTTGGCCCCCAATAAGAAACAATAGAATCACTATGGGTGCCTTCGCAGCTTCGCTGCTTGGCCCCCAACAATAGAATCACTATGGGTGCCTTCGCAGCTTCGCTGCTTGGCCCCCAATAAGAAACAATAGAATCACTATGGGTGCCTTCGCAGCTTCGCTGCTTGGCCCCCAATAATAAGAAACAAATAGAATCACTATGGGTGCCTTCGCAGCTTCGCTGCTTGGCCCCCAATAATAAGAAACAATAGAATCACTATGGGTGCCTTCGCAGCTTCGCTGCTTGGCCCCCAATAATAATAATAAGAAACAATAGAATCACTATGGGTGCCTTCGCAGCTTCGCTGCTTGGCCCCCAATAATAAGAAACAATAGAATCACTATGGGTGCCTTCGCAGCTTCGCTGCTTGGCCCCCAATAAGAAACAATAGAATCACTATGGGTGCCTTCGCAGCTTCGCTGCTTGGCCCCCAATAATAATAATAAGAAACAATAGAATCACTATGGGTGCCTTCGCAGCTTCGCTGCTTGGCCCCCAATAATAATAATAATAAGAAGAAGAAACAATAGAATCACTATGGGTGCCTTCGCAGCTTCGCTGCTTGGCCCCCAATAAGAAAACCTACAAACACATTAGGGGCCTTCGCCAGCTTCGCTGCTTGGCCCCTAATAATAATAATAATAAGAAAACCTACAAACACATTAGGGGCCTTCGCCAGCTTCGCTGCTTGGCCCCTAATAATAATAATAATAAGAAAACCTACAAACACATTAGGGGCCTTCGCCAGCTTCGCTGCTTGGCCCCTAATAATAATAATAAGAAGAAGAAGAAAACCTACAAACACATTAGGGGCCTTCGCCAGCTTCGCTGCTTGGCCCCTAATAATAATAAGAAAACCTACAAACACATTAGGGGCCTTCGCCAGCTTCGCTGCTTGGCCCCTAATAATAATAATAAGAAAACCTACAAACACATTAGCGGCCTTCGCCAGCTTCGCTGCTTGGCCCCTAATAATAATAACTATAAGAAAACCTACAAACACATTAGGGGCCTTCGCCAGCTTCGCTGCTTGGCCCCTAATAACTATAAGAAAACCTACAAACACATTAGGGGCCTTCGCCAGCTTCGCTGCTTGGCCCCTAATAATAATAAGAAAACCTACAAACACATTAGGGGCCTTCGCCAGCTTCGCTGCTTGGCCCCTAATAATAATAATAATCAGAAACAATAGAATCACTATGGGTGCCTTCGCAGCTTCGCTGCTTGGCCCCCAATAATAATAATAATAATAAGAAACAATAGAATCACTATGGGTGCCTTCGCAGCTTCGCTGCTTGGCCCCCAATAATAATAATAAGAAGAAACAGTATAATCACTATGGGTGCCTTCGCAGCTTCGCTGCTTGGCCCCCAATAATAATAATAAGAAGAAGAAGAAGAAGAAGAAGAAGAAGAAGAAACAGTAGAATCACTATGGGTGCCTTCGCAGCTTCGCTGCTTGGCCCCCAATAATAAGAAAACCGACAAACTCATTAGGGGCCTTCGCCAGCTTCGCTGCTTGGCCCCTAATAATAAGAAACAGTAGAATCCCTATGGGTGCCTTCGCAGCTTTGCTGCTTGGCCCCCAAAGAGACCAACACCTCAAACTGACTTGGTGAAAAAGGTAGGGAATAATACTCGTTCCTTTCAGCTCTCCTGGTACGAGAAAGTGAATTGGCTAACAGCAAGTGACCCACATCAACAACAGTAAATTGGCTACTTTAGTAATATGTCATGGATGGACCAAAAATATAGAATCTATTTAAAATGTTTATGCTGAGTATATTATATTGGAATATATATTTTTCTGGATATGAATTAAACACAGCTACAATTTGGAAAACATTTTTAAACAAAAACACAGCCAAGAACATTTCACACTACAGACCTGGATTAAAAGTGAAGGGTTATCAAAATTGTCAATAAAACATTTCTCAGTCAAAATAAGTAAAATATAGGAAAAGTGTCATTGAATGAAATGTGTGGCACCCAGCTGCTGAGGTTCCTGACAAAGAGCTGCTTTCAATAATGATCAATTTTTAAACAACATGCCACAATTTTAAAATATAAAATGTTAAAATATACCCCTCCCCCCCAACACCACCATCATGTATATTGGGCAGTAGGCTAATGGGCCAAAAGAACCTGTTATTTCACAGTTTGTGACCCTGCCAACAATCAGCCAGATCAGAGGCAAGAGTATGGGCAAAATTGATGTGTTTTTTCTTTTTTCTTTTAAAATCTGGAAATATCGTAACCGACCAGCCTCCCCTGTTTGAAAGACTACCAGCCGCCACTGCCTTGGACTGATATCCTCCCTCTGCTGCTGGGTCCTGGACTTTCTCACAAACAGACTCCAGGCTGTCAGAGTCGGTACCAGAACATCCAGCACCAAGACAGTGAGCACAGGGACCCCCCAAGGCTGTGTGTTCAGTCCACTCCTGTACACCCTCTTCACCTACGACTGCACCCCCACCCAGAGTAACACTTCCATCAAGTTCGCTGATGACACCACTGTCATTGGGCTGATCACCAGCGGAGATGAGAGAGCCTATAGGGAGGAGGTGGCTCAGCTGGTCTCCTGGTGCCGGGAAAATAACCTCTCCTTGAATGCTGAGAGGACCAAGGAGATGATTATTGACCCAAGGAAGAGGAGGAGAGACCAGCATGCCTCGCTGCACATCAATGGGACACAGGTGGAGAGGGTGAAAACATTTAAATTCCTCGGAACTCACATCAGTGAGGATCTCACCTGGACACACAACACACAGCAGACCATCAAGAAGGCTCAACAGAGACTCTTCTTCCTGAGGAAGCTGAGGAAATTTGGACTGTCCACCAAACTCCTCAGCAACTTCTACAGGTGCACAGTGGAGAGTGTCCTGACAAATTCCATCACTGTGTGGTATGGGAACTGCACAACTCAAGACAGAAAGGCTCTCCAGCGTGTCATTAAAATGGCATAGTTCATCTGTGGAGCTGTCCTCCCCCTACTACAGGACATTTACAACACCCGGGTCACAAAAAGGGCACAGAGCATCGTCAGGGACCAAACACACCCACAACACAGACTATTCACACTCCTACCATCTGACAGACGCTACAGGAGTGTGAAAGCAAGGACTACTAGACTGACAAACAGTTTTTACCCCCAGGCCATCAGGCTTTTGAACCACGGATTATAATCACCATCTACCTCTATATTTCCATCAGGCTTTTGAACCATGGATTATGATCACCATCTACCTCTATATTAGCAATTTTGCACAAGACATTGCACAGTATATCTACCTCTATGTTTGCACATTGTTTGATTGCTTCTTTTTTTAAATGCATCTTCATTTTTCATTCTACTTTCATATTTTGTATTCCATATGCACTTTATATTTTATATTTCGTATTTTATATATATATATTTCTTTTTATATTGGTAAGCATAGTTTGGTCGGGCAGTTGCAAAATAAGAATTTCATTACCCAATAATAAATCACTGTGTCTGTTATTGTGTATATGACAAATAAACATCTTGAATTCTTGAACAGCATGTGGCAGACTCCCCAAACACATGGAAGAAGATTCTCTGGTCAAATGAGACTAAAACTGATCTTTTTAGCCATCATGGGAAATGGCATGTGTGGCGCAAACCCAGCACCCTGAGAACACCAATCCTACAGTGAAGCATGGTGGTGGCAGCATCATGCTGTGGGGATGTTTTTCATCTGCAGGGACAGGAAAGATGGTCAGGACTGAAGGAAAGATGGATGGCACTAAATAAAGGGCAATTCTGGAGGATAACCTGTTTGAGTTGGCCAGAGGTTTGAGACTGGGATGAAGGTTCACGTGTCAGCAGGACAATGACCCTAAACATACTGCTAAAGCTACACTGGAGTGGTTTAAAGGGAAACATTTAAATGTCTTGGAACGGCCTAGTCAAGGCCCAGACCTCAATCCAATTGAGAATCTGTGGCATAAATTGAAGATTGCTGTACACCAACACAACCCATCTAACTTGAAGGAGTTGCAGCAGTTTTGCCTTGTGGAATGGGCAAAAATCCCAGGGGCGAGATGTGCTAAACTAATAGAGACATACCCCAAGAGACTTGCAACTGCAATTCCAACAAAAGGTGGCTCTACAAAGTATTGACTTTAGGGGTGAATATCTATGCACACTCCAGATTTCTGTTTTTTCATCTTAATTATTGTTTGTGTCACAATAAAAAACAATTTGCAACTTTAGAGTGGTAGGCATGTTGTGTAAATCAAATGGTACTCACCCCCCCAAAATCCATATTAATTCCAGTTTGTAATGTGACAAAACAGGACAAACACAAAGTGGGATGTTTTTCCCCATCCCAAACACCAAGTGGGACTTTTGCAAGGCACTGTAGATGTGTACTGCATAGTCAGGCAGTTACTTTTTACTACATTTACATCTACCTTCAAAATATGATGCCTCAACTAAATTTTGTTGTAGGACCAGGGTGATGATGCCTCAACCAAATTTTGTTGTTCTGACAGCATTCTGCAATCCAGTAACGAACTCTCGGTAGGCCCCGTTACTGGCGTGCATCCAATCTGGGTGGTTTGCATGCTTCTCTTCTGCAGGAAACTTGTCCTGAATCTTGCTGAAGTCCAAACCTAGTTCCTTTGCAAACACTCAGCGTAGTTCATGGCTGGTGGGGAGGTATGTTTTACAGAAGCTGTCAAGTTCTTTGGCACACTTAAGTCCATGCTGCCTAGGATCCTTTATTTCTGCAGCCATTCGCATAATCTCCTCTGAACTCCAGGCACAGGAGACCATAGTTGGGCCTTCTGGCCCGGCCACAGCAACTACTGGCATAGGTGCCATTTCTGGAGGCTGAGAAGAAGATGGAGGAAGAGGGGGAGGAAAGGAATCCTGCATCAGGCTGAGTTTTGGATGAATGGCAGCATTCCTCTGCGAGGCTCCCGGCGCATGGGAGAGTGGAGCTAAAGCTGTAAAAGCACTAGAATTCTGATTAGTTCCCTGCCGTTCTACCTGACCCTGGTGTGTATGTGAGTTTGCCCATTTATCTCTTACCACAGCTTCCGTTTGCCACATTCTAAATGCACCCCAATCAACCTGCATTCTTTCTTCTTCTTCTTCCATTATCTTCCTTTACTCATTTCAACCTCTCCTCAAGATTCTGTATTTGTAATAGACTTAAACTACCTCCTTCTGGAAATCCGCATCATTCTATCCACATCTTAAGTTGCTTACACAAGTCCAGTCCATAACTGGTTATCATAAATTTGATGTTTGGACAAAAGGAATAGGTTTCAGGAGTTTTTTCAGTTTCTGACTGCTTTATTCCTTTCTGTCCCATTTTACCATGCAAAGACCATGTTTTACTCTCACGTTTTACACCAAAAATGTGTTGTGATCACGATTACTTACTGCTATTCGTCAATAGACAGGTAGGTTTCTCATCCACCCAAAACCTTACTTAAAAAAAGAGCAAAAATGGTTTTTCCTTTCAATTCTCTCAACTTCTTATACTTTTTAACAGGGGAAATTAAATCATATTCAAATCAAACTTAACGCGATACACAACAATCTGGCCACATCATACTAAGCTTAACATTTTTTTTCTTCTTGTGCTTAACTGAACATGCTACAGTACACCAGACATGTTACACTGATCTATGAAGTTGTGCAATGTCATGAATGAAGCAGCCTAGGGGTCCATTTCGGTGGTCTTTTGGCAGCTGTCCATGCCACTTAATCACTGCAAGGTGGTCCACCAGTAGTTCCTCTGTCCGGTTACCCCTGAGCCTCCACACAGTCTCTTTATAAGTTCTCCAGGCCCTCTCTAAGTGTTGAGTGTGAGCTCCTGTCTGGGTATCAACAAATGCTACACTGTGATTTACAGAATAATGCCTGTAGCCTAGCTGGGGCAAAGCACGTTTGTAGGCCCACCACTCATCACTGATGATGATGGCTTCTCTCCTAGCATGGTGAGCTATGAGAGGAACCAGTTTTCTTCTTGTTCTCCTCTCAACCAAGTGGAGAACCAGCTTTGGAGAGGTGCCTCCACTGTACAAAACCCCCAGCATGTCGAATACCCACTTCTTCCTTTTCCATGTACCAGCCACTCTACCTCGCCTATACTGTGTGAAAAATTTATAAGAAAAAGGAAATGAGCCATTCATAGAACACATATTTGAATTAATGTTCACAGATCATAGTACAATATAAAATACATAAAATATATTGAATAATTTGTTATTAAATAATAGTACTTATGTAATAATTATTGCTCTTACCTTTCTTTTATGTCAGAAATGGCTCTCATCTATTACGATGAACTGCCTACGTCCACCTAGACATTGTCCAGTGTGCCTTCTCAGTCTTTCCATTGCAACCACACAAGCTTCTCTGACATTTTTTTGCCATCTTGGTCAGGGATGCAGAGCTCCCTGCTATGTCATCCTCTAGCATGTCAATTTGATGAAACCTAAGTCCTTAAGAAAACTTTAATACATGAGAAAATGCAAAAAAGAGTGCAAAAAAATGAAGAATACATGGTTGTAGACATTAGATGGTGAAATATCCTGATTGTGACTTGGGTCCTGATATGTTACACAGACATGACAAAAGAAAAAAAAAACCTGTTTTCTTCAACTAACCTGTACACAAATCTCATCCGGTTAAAGAGAAAGAGTTTGGAATGGCTGAAAATGAACTTATTCCTAATAGACATCCTAATTTGTCTGCCTCTATGGCTGTTTTGTTGACACCTCCTTTGAGAAATGAAAACCCAGCAAGCATAGAACATTTTTGCACATGAAAAACAAAACAAAAAGCAAAATCCCCCCCCCCCAAAAAAAAACCCTCAGTCAAACAGGGTTTTGAAGGGTAGGTTACATATGAAACTGTAGCCAGTAGATAGGCAGATGGAACTATTTTAATTAATTCATCAAAAGATTTTAGATGTAAGGAATCATCAACATTTTGATATGTAATGTAGGCTATTTAATTACATTTTCTCAGAAGGCTATGTGTAGTGGTTATTTCTTTGTCCTATTGATAACCAATGTGGTGGCCAAGCTGGAGAGTCTGACTCAAACGTCCAAGTTAAAAATCCGATCCAGATGAGTAAAGTCCAAAAGTATTGTAGAATTTATTGAAAACAAAAAAGAGTATATAATGCTCACAAGGTATAAAACTTCAATATAACTTGGGATTAGCAAGATAAACTAAAGATTGTTTGTGTTCGGCTTCTTCTTGGTTGTCAGGGGAATTGGCTCATCCCATCCATAGCCCTGCTTACAAAGCTGTTGTAACAGTTGCTTGGGTGGGAGTGTGAGAGGTGCCAGGATACTCACTGGGTCATACAGAGAGCTTACCATTGACAAAATTCCTCTCCATGTATGTGGCTTTTCAGGAACTACAATGTTGAACCTGAAGTAATCATTTTCCACACTCCACTGAAGTCCAAGAGCTCGGTCAACTGGCAATTGGTCTTTGTCAAGATCCAGTGATCTGATGTCCTTTCCTCTTCCTTTATGTTTGACAGCACAGCTCTGTTGTTGCTTACCCACTTCGTAAGCTGGAATCCTCCTTTACTACACAATTCCACCAGTTCTGATGTTAACTGCACTGCATCCTGTACTGTGGGCAAAGATGTTAAACAGTTATCCACATAAAAATGATGCTGTGGCAGTTCCTTACGAGTGGGTGGAGCACAGAGGACGGCAGGACAGAGATCAGGTTTGTACATCGGCTTTATTGCCACACTTTTCAGTCTAACAATATTTTCCCAACATAGAGAGAAACACACACACACACACACACACCAGCGTCTCATCCGGGGATGAGTTTCCCTCTGCTCTCACTCTCCCTCCTTAAATAGGGCGCGGTTTACTGGGGAGAACACACACAAAACATAGGTTAATCACACTCAGGTGAAGCGATTCTGCCACTTACCTTCCCCAACTCCGCCCTCCTGTCACAGACCGGTGCTTGACCACGCCCCCGCTGCCACATACCCCCACCGCCCGACTCAGGCCGGGTGCCCGTCCGGCCCGCAGCCGACTCCCCCCCCCCCCGATGGGAGAGGAAGTCCGCCACGACCATCTGCGCCCCCGGCCGGCCTGTGGACCACCTTGAAGTTGAAAGGTTGGAGCGCTAGATACCAATGGGTGATCCGCGCGTTGGCATCCTTCATGCGGTGGAGCCACTGGAGGGGCGCGTGGTCCGAACAGAGGGTGAAAGAGCGCCCCAGCAGGTAGTAACGGAGGGCGAGGACTGCCCACTTGATCGCCAGACACTCTTTCTCGATGGTGCTGTAGCACCCCTCACGCACCGACAGCTTTCGGCTGATGTATAATACTGGGCGATCCTCTCCCCCCACCTGCTGGGACAAAACGGCCCCCAGCCCTCTGTCCGACGCATCCGTCTGTAACAAAAAAGGGAGAGAGAAGTCAGGGGAGTGCAAAAGTGGCCCCCCACACAGTGCAGCCTTTACCTCAGAGAAAGCCCGCTGACACTGCTCCGTCCACTGGACCGGATCTGGCGCCCCCTTTTTAGTGAGGTCAGTCAGCAGGCTGGTGACGTCCGAATAATTAGGTATAAACCTACGATAATAGCCAGCCAGCCCCAGGAACTGTCTCACCCCCTTTTTGGTCTTGGGCCTCGGGCAGGCCGCAATCATTGCTGTCTTATTAATTTGGGGACGCTACTGCCCATTACCCAAGTGGAAGCCCAGATACCGTACTTCCACCCGCCCAATCGCACACTTCTTCAGGTTGGCAGTGAGCCCCGCCCGCCTCAGCGACCTAAGGACGGCCCTCAGGTGCTGCAGGTGCCGCTGCCAGTCATTACTATAAATGATGATGTCATCTAAGTAAGCGGCCGCATAGGTGGCGTGGGGCCGGAGGATCCGGTCCATCAGCCGCTGAAACGTAGCGGGCGCCCCAAACAGCCCAGACGGAAGTGTGACGAACTGGTGTAAGCCGAACGGTGTGGAAAAGGCCGTTTTTTCCCGGGATAATGGAGTCAAGGGGATCTGCCAATATCCCTTCGTCAAATCCAGTGTCGAGTAAAAACGAGCCGTGCCTAGTCGATCGAGCAGCTCATCAATACAAGGCATTGGGTACGCGTCGAATTTAGACACCGCGTTGACTTTTCTATAGTCCACACAGAACCGGACCGAGCCGTCGGCCTTGGGAACCAAGACCACCGGGCTGCTCCAGTCACTGTGGGACTCCTCGACGATGCCCATTTCGAGCATGGCCTGAAGTTCTTCCCGAACCACCTTTTTTTTGTGTTCGGGTAATCTATAAGGACGGCTACGCACTACCACCCCCGGGGGCGTCTCTATGTGGTGTTCTATGAGGTTGGTGCGACCAGGCAGGGGCGAGAACACATCCGAAAACTCAGCCTGCAACTGGGCGACCTCCGTGAGTTGGGTCGGGGAGAGGTGATCTCCACAGGGGACCGGAGAGGTGCGAGATGCCAATGACCCTTTTTGGACCTCCGGCCCCAGCTCCGCCTTCTCCGGAACTACCGACACCAACGCCACGGGGACCTCCTCATTCCAGAGCTTCAGCAGATTGAGGTGGTAGATCTGTAGCACCCCCTCCCTGTCTGTTCGCCTAACCTCATAGTCGACGTCCCCGACTCGCTGTGTGACCTCGAAGGGCCCTTGCCACTTGGCGATTAATTTGGAGCTGGACGTGGGCAACAGGACGAGTACCTTATCTCCCGGAGTGAACTCTCTAAGGCGCGTGCCCTTGTTGTACAGGCGGGTTTGCCGTTCCTGGGCCTGCCGCAAATTCTCCTGAGTTAAGTGGGTGAGCGTGTGGAGTTTTGCGCGCAGATCCATAACGTATTGAATTTCATTTTTGCTCTGCGAAGGTCCCTCCTCCCAATTTTCCCGCAGTACATCTAAGATGCCGCGCGGCTTACGCCCGTACAATAATTCAAATGGGGAGAACCCCGTGGAGGCTTGGGGGACCTCTCGCACTGCAAACAACAAGGGTTCGAGCCACTTATCCAAGTTACGTGCGTCCACACTTACGAATGTTTTGATAATATTCTTGAGGGTGCGGTTGAACCGTTCGACTAAACCATCCGTCTGTGGGTGATACACGCTGGTGCGGATCGGCTTAATACCCAGTAGCCCATACAGTTCGGCCAGTGTTCGTGACATAAACGAGGTGCCTTCGTCAGTCAGAATCTCTTTCGGGATTCCGACCCGGGAGATGACGTGGAAGAGGGCCTCTGCAATACTACGTGCGGAGATATTGCGAAGAGGCATCGCTTCCAGGTATCGCGTTGCATAGTCCACCAGAACCAATATAAAGCTGTACCCTCGTGTTGACCGATCTAATGGCCCGACGAGATCCATCCCAATTCTTTCAAACGGCGTCTCGATTAATGGTAGGGGGCGCAAGGGCGCTTTTGGAATGGCCACTGGATTTACTAACTGGCATTCGCGGCACGCCGTACACCACTTACGGACGTCGCCGCGAATCTCCGGCCAATAGAATCGGGCCATTATCTGGGCGAGTGTTTTATCCTGCCCGAGGTGTCCCGCCATGGGATTAAAGTGAGCCGCCTGGAATACCAATTCCCGGCGGCTCTTTGGAATTAACAACTGGGTGACACGCTCCTTCGTCTGAGTGTCCTGCGTCACTTGGTATAACCTATCCTTTAAAATGGAAAAATAGGGGAAGGTCGGGGTGGCGTTCGGCTGGAGCGTTTGGCCATCGATTACTCTCACTTGGTCAAACGCGTGTCGCAGAGTTTCGTCTCGCGATTGTTCCAGTGGGAAATCTGCGAGGGATTCCCCAATAGAAAGGGGGGGGGGGGGCTCCTCACTCTGTCGTGGAGATGACGTAGACGGCTCTGCGACCGCAGCTCCAGCCAAAACGACACCAGGACCCCCCCCCCTGCTAACCGGCAGGACCCACTCTTTACTAGGTGTGCCATCAACCCCCGGAATCCCGGCCAATCAGTCCCCAAGATCAAAGAGTGGATAAGGCAAGGATTAACCGCCGCCTTTACTATGGATTTGTCCCCTCTGAAATGTATGTGGACCGACACCAACGGGTAGCAGTGAATATCCCCGTGCACACACAACACCGTCACCCCTTGTGCTCCCCCCAATGCCTCGTCTTGCACCAGGCTTTGGCGGATCGAGGTCTGGTTGCAACCCGAATCCACCAACGCCTGATATGTCGCCCCTTGTACACTTATTGGTATGCGATACGCTCCGGCCTGATCGAGGGCAGCCTCTGGCGCGTCGGGGATCCGCACCACCGCCCCCACCTCCATCGCGGCACACTGTTGCTGCAGGTGGCCCGGTTCCCCGCAGCGCCAGCAAACCGGCCCGGGCCTCCCCTCTGCAGCTGTGGTTTGAGGGTCACTCACCTGAGGGGGGGGACAGACAGACACAGAAGGGAGAAACGGGAGGGCACCACGGGTGCGGCGGGCCGGCTGGGGTGGAGCCGGCCCCCGCCTCCGTGGTGGGGGAATGGGGCGAGGACGGGACACGGGAGGAGGGGGAAGCAAGAGAGAGAAAGAGAAGAGGAGAGAGAAGATGATGACATCCATTGTCCTGCCGCCGGGACAGCCGCCAGATGATCCTCCGCCAGTCCTACGGCCTGATCCAGCGACGCCGGGCGGTGGCACTGGACCCACTCCGCGGTTCCGGCGGGTAGGCGGGCAATGAACTGTTCCAGCGCCACCTGGTCGATGATCCCCTCTGCATCGCGACCTTCGGCCCTCAGCCACCACCAGCAGGCGTCCCGGAGCTGCTGGCCGAACGCGAACGGGCTGCCGACTTCCTCCATTCGCAGCGAGCGGAAGCGCTGGCGCTGCTGCTCCGGCGTGCGCCCCACGCGCTGGAGGACAGCCCGGTGAAGGTCGGCGTAGGCCAGCCGGTGGTCGGCGGGGAGCTGTAGTGCGGCTAACTGCGCCTCTCCCGTCAGGAGGGGGAGGATGCATGCCGCGCGCTGCTCCATCGGCCACCCCGAGGCTTCGGCGACCTGTTTGAACAACGCGATGAACGCCTCGGGGTCGTCCTGCGGGCCCATCTTAGTCAAGGTGATGGGAGATGGGCCCGCGGCCGGGGCGCTGGTGGACCCCGCCGACGCGAGGAGGCGCCGGAATGCCTCTCGGTCTTCCTGTTGAGCCAGCACCAGGGCTTCGAAGCGGCGCTCCTGCTCCTTCCGGAGCGTGACGAGTGCCTGGTGCTGGCTCTGCTGAGCCGTGGCGAGGGCGTGGACCAAGTCCGCGAACGGGGAGGATTCCATGGGGCTGCAGGACAGGTGCTCCACCTTCCCGGGTTTCGGCACCACTGTGGCAGTTCCTTACAAGTGGGTGGAGCACAGAGGATGGCAGGACAGAGATCAGGTTTGTACATCGGCTTTATTGCCACACTTTTCAGTCTAACAATATTTTCCCAACATAGAGAGACACACACACACACACCAGCGTCTCGTCTGGGGATGAGTTTCCCTCTGCTCTCACTCTCCCTCCTTAAATAGGGCGCAGTTTACTGGGGAGAACACACACAAAACATAGGTTAATCACACTCAGGTGAAGCGATTCTGCCACTTACCTTCCCCAACTCCGCCCTCCTGTCACAGACCGGCGCTTGACCACGCCCCCACTGCCACAGATGCATTGTTGTGTCTGTCACCTGTGGTCCCATGTGGGGATTATCTTCCGCCGTTCTTTGCAGGGCAAAGCTGGCACAGCTTGGGGAGGAAGCGGCTCCAAACAAGTGTACCAGCATGTGAGGGTCTATTGGATCTTGTTCAACATTCCCCTCTGTCCACCATAAAAAGCGCAGAAAGTCTATGTCTGTCTTGGACACCCTGACTTGATGGAACATAGATCTAATATCAGCCATGAGAGCTATGGGTTCTCGTCTGAATCTGAGCAGAACGCCAATTAGTGAGTTGGTAAGGTCAGGGCCCTGCAAAAGTTCTAAGTTCAGGGACCTATCCTGGTACACCGCACCACAGTCAAACACCACCCTGAGAGTGTTCTTCTTAGGGTGGTATACTCCATGATGCGGAATATACCAGACTCTTCCTTCAGTTCCTTCCATTTCTTCTTGTGGGACCACTTCAGCATATCCTTGTACTATGACATCACTCAGAAAAGCTGTATACTCGTTATGAAAAGACTCGTATCTCTTTAGCTTCCTCTTTAGGCTTTGGAGATGCTGCATGGCAATATGATGGTTATTAAGCAACTGCACGTCATCTCTCCTAAAGGGCAGGTTTAGAGTATAGTGACCATCTATAAGTGAAATGGAATTGTTTGCAATTTCAAGGAACCTTTTATCCTCAATGGAGAGCTCATGCTTTTCTTCTGAAGTCTTTTCATTAAAGTCATGAATCAATAACTTTTCATGAATCAATAACTTGAATCAATAAAGTCATGAATCAATAACTTTTCTAGATTTACAACAGAGATCCTATTCGCTGCTGTAGATTGACAGTCATTACTGACAGTAGACTTGCCATGCCCTAAGGGCCCATTGACAACCCATCCCACTAGGGTCTTTACTGCATAGGGGCCCTCACCCTGACTGTTTATAATTTTGGGGTGGTGGGGCAGATGCCAGATCAGAGTCCATCTGAAATTTCAAACACTGAGAAGAGGGTGAGAGCCCTGCCTGTCGTTTCTCTCTTTTGTACTCTCTCTTAAGTGTTTCTTCTTTCCATGCAGAAAATGCCCTCCAGTCCCCTAAGAACTTAACATTATCTGCAGACTCTTCTTTTTCCTTCTGTTTCAACATTTCTTCTAACTGTTCTATCTGCCTGAGACTAAAACTGCCCTTCTCAGGGAATCCTAAGTCCTTTACCCATATGTCAAACTGTGCCAAACAATCCTTGCCATACAAGGTTTTCATAAACTGGATGTTTGGGCTGTCATAGGAACACCCAATTCTTATTATAGCACATGTAGCCTCAGGCTTACTTGCTTTTTTATTTTCTTTCCCTAACTTACCATTTCTGTTCCCCATTGTACACTGTTATATCAATAGGTTATGACAACAATGGCTGAGTTTCTTAACTAGGGTCACAAGAAGAATAGGTTGGACTATGTCCAAAAATGCGACACAGTAATCCTTTAGGTATGTTCTTATTAGTAACAATTTATCTGACATTTATCTCAAGCTAAAAGTAGGCATCATTTAGCACAACAACCTCAAAGACAACTCACGCATGTGTACAAGATTTATTTCTCTGTTTCAGAATTTGGAGGAGGACACTACTCTGTTAATTCATCAATATTTTGCATGCACACCGGTGTGTCTTGGTGACTTCATGATCGAACCTCTCTATCCCATTCCTACGACAGGCCAGTTGTTCACACAGAACAAAGGGAGCAAGATTCAATTCTTTCCCAGTTATGAATCACTGAACGTGAATCTGTCGAAACACGCCCCCTTACTTCACTCTCTCAAGTAGGTGAGCCGTTACCCAGTCGTCACTTAGGCGGATTTTTCTCTTACACAACCCAATAAACTACTCGCAGTTTATTGTCTCAAAATTGTGTTCTATCCATTTCTGCAAACATATTGATGGTACCACAGCTTAGCAGTCCTCCTTGACTAGGACAAATTTCTGTCCGTCTCTTATATCAGTCCTCCTTGACTAGGACAAATTTCTGTCCATCTCTTACATCAGTCTTTAAATACTGTTTCCACTAATTTCTTTACACAAGAATGCAAAGTTATCACTTACTGGTTCGGTGAGCCCTGACGGTCTGGTCTCTCATCTGAGTTCTCAACTCCGCCCTGTGGCCTTGGGAGTGTCCCGTCGTCTGAGGTTCAGATGCATAGGGCCCACCCAGGGACGCTAAATTGTAATGGAAACTTCTAATAAACACTTCAGAATGCTTAGCAGTTGTCTTTTCAGTTATTTATTATCGTAGATCACATAAAACAGAGATATAAAACAGGAAAGGAAAGAGAAGAAGAAGAAGACACCACTTCAGTGATGCCAAGAGTACGCACTCTGAGTTGTGTCTTAGTGGCTGTTATCTATTATACTCTAAAGACATTCGCTTACTGCTCACGTCTTCACGTGATTGGCTCAATATTTTCCATGAAGCTTTGTTAAAGCGTGCACCTGGTGTGCTCTGGGATGTGCAGGCGGATGTGTGGTTAGGGAGAACCCAGACACCCTGCTTATCACCAGCCAAGGACA
Organism: Neoarius graeffei; assembly: GCF_027579695.1. Lineage (NCBI taxonomy): Eukaryota > Metazoa > Chordata > Actinopteri > Siluriformes > Ariidae > Neoarius > Neoarius graeffei. Next base: position 90,545,576 of record NC_083569.1, read on the forward strand.
CAGAAAGGCAATTACAGCATGTGGGAAAAACAACTTCTCAGTACACTAGGCCAGGGGTTCCCAAACTTTTCCATGCCAAGGCCCCCCAAACAGCATTAGCTTCTGGCCAGGGACCCCCTTTGCAAATCCACAGACAATGCTACAAAATATGTAAAGAAACATCAACTTTTAGAATGTTTTCTCTTACTTTTATTCAATATTCAATAATTGTTACATTTGTTTAGCATAAGAATATTATTAACTAACATGTTTTCAATACAAATATTTTCGCACTGAACAATAAACTTTTCAACAAACTGTTGATAAGAACAGTACAAAAGAAATCAAACCACTCTCAATTGTGTGTGTGTGTTTGTGTGTGTGTGTCTGGGAGTGACAGACGGTTTACACTAGTGGGAGGGATGGACTTGGTGGCTCCTACATAGTTTGTCAACCCTGGGCTTAATCTTCGTCAGTGCCATACGCATGTCCACATGTAGACGTGCTCTATGTTTGGTTTTGAGTACCTTTAACGTTGAAAAGCCAGACTCACACAAGTACTGTAGGTTGTTGCAAAAGGGAGAAGGCATTTCAATGCCCTGTCAGCCAAGCTGGGATAGTCCTTTCTTACATGTAGCCAGTAGTTAGACAGGGGAAGATCCTCAAAGTCCATTTTTAAATCCCCTGAGTTTGTCATCTCAATCAGCTCCTCCTGTGACTTTAAGTCCAGACTAGAACCGACACCGGGGGCAAAGGGGTTCCTAACCCAGTTTAAATGTGTGTTTTCGAGGTCAGGGAAATAGTCTTTGAAATATCCTTGGAGGTGCTCCAGGTGGGACTGGATCAATGGAGAGACAGAGCCCAAATCATCACATGACAGCAGCTCCTGGTGAAGTAGTGGGAACATTTCTGTAACTTCTTCCTGGAGCTTGTTTGACCACAGCATGATCTTTTTGGAAAAAGCACACACTTTGTCTTGCACCTGGAGTATGTATGTGTCACGTCCTTGCATGCTTTGATTCAGTACATTTAGATGCTGGAAAATGTCTGACATGTATCCAAGTTTGCGGATCCAGGTTGCATCGGTGAACCGATCTGCCAGCTGATGCTTTTCAGATGAGAGGAACTCTGCAACCTCCCTCCACAGCTCATAGACACGGTTCAAAACTGCGCCCCGTGACAGCCAGCGCACGTTCGAGTGAAGCAGCAGCCCCTCAAAACGAGCGCTCATCTCATTACAAAGCAGGATAAACAGTCTGTGTTTCATGGGATGGGCTTTAATAAAATTCACTACTTGTATAACCTCCTGTAGTACCTGATTCAACTCGTTATCCATCCTTTTTGTGGCCAGTGTTCCTCAAACTAGCAATACACTAGTTTGAGGAGCAAAGCAGCTTGATAAATGCAACGTCACAGGCAATCGGAGAGATGAGCATGGCAAACAATGTTTCGATACGATGTATTATTATTAATAATTATATTTTATAATAATGATTAAAACACTAATTACAATATATTTAATAATAATTATTTAAAAATATTTTTTTCGCGGGCGGCACGGTGGTGTAGTGGTTAGCGCTGTCGCCTCACAGCAAGAAGGTCCGGGTTCGAGTCCCATGGCCGGCGAGGGCCTTTCTGTGTGGAGTTTGCATGTTCTCCCCGTGTCCGCGTGGGTTTCCTCCGGGTGCTCCGGTTTCCCCCACAGTCCAAAGACATGCAGATTAGGTTAACTGGTGACTCTAAATTGACCGTAGGTGTGAATGTGTGTGAATGGTTGTCTGTGTCTATGTGTCAGCCCTGTGATGACTTGGCGACTTGTCCAGGGTGTACCCCGCCTTTCGCCCGTAGTCAGCTGGGATAGGCTCCAGCTTGCCTGCGACCCTGTAGGACAGGATAAAGCGGCTAGAGATAATGAGATGAGATTTTTTTTTGCAATTTTTTGTTATCGTCCCTCCAACTTTCTGAGGCCCCCTAGTGCCCCCTGGTGGCCCCCCAGGGGGCCGTGGCCCCCACTTTGAAAACCACTGCATGAGGCCACTTGAGCTCAACACACAGAAACACAGAGAATAGGAATGTTCATTCACTAAATTTCCTTCACAGTGGCTGCTCACAAACAGAATAGTGCACTGAGACCCTGGGCCAGTGATATTGCAAACCATTTTTGGCATTGCTGCAAAACTTAGTGGCCTGTAACTGTCATATATGTAACTAAAAAAATGGTGGGTCAGATCTATTTCAGTGTACAGTAAGGTCACAGAGCCATGGCAAATTTGTCACCCATTCTAAATATGTTCGATATATATTATCTAGGGGCGGCACGGTGGTGTAGTGGTTAGCGCTGTCGCCTCACAGCAAGAAGGTCCAGGTTTGAGCCCCGTGGCCGGCGAGGGCCTTTCTGTGCAGAGTTTGCATGTTCTCCCTGTGTCCGCGTGGGTTTCCTCTGGGTGCTCTGGTTTCCCCCACAGTCCAAAGACATGCAGGTTAGGCTAAATGGTGACTCTAAATTGACCATAGGTGTGAATGTGAATGGTTGTCTGTGTCTATGTGTCAGCCCTGTGACGACCTGGCGACTTGTCCAGGGTGTACCCCGCCTTTCGCCCATAGTCAGCTGGGATAGGCTCCAGCTTGCCTGCGACCCTGTAGAAGGATAAAGCGGCTAGAGATAATGAGATGAGATGAGATATATTATCTAAGCTTCTAAACTTCAGTATTGTTTGGCCTTAGCCTAATTTTGTGGTCTCTGATATATATACAGTATATGTAGTGGAAGTCAACTTGTGACCGAGTAAGACCATTTCTTGTCCTCATAAACTTTTGGAGCATCTTAAAAATTATTTTCTTGTCATTGATGATACCTCCGATGGCTTTTGAGACCTGCAAGAGTCTTGCAGTTCTTTCCACATTGCTGATATGTCAATCTTCCTGTAGCAGCTTGCCTTTCCAGATGTTGACTTTGATGATGGCGCTTGAGTCCGCTGGCTGATCGACACACTTTATGGCAGATCGTGCATGTATGATCATCGGGAATGTCATATTGGTAATTGACCTTCTGATGACTCTGTTTGTGGCTGAGAAGACCTGCTTTTGAGAAGCAGATGCGGCCACATTGATCACACATAAGAGACTCCTTTGAGCCTCGCTCTGGGAGAAGGTTGACATCTCTCATATATCTGCCTGCACATTTTTGTTGTGCATACTCTACTCTGTTGTTCTCAAAATCTTTGACACCAGTAGCAATCAGATTTCTCCACACCTGCCGATCTGATGCAAGGTCTTCCCAGGTGTCTACATCGATATGTGCCTTATTGAGTGTGTCTTTGAGATTGTCTTTAAAGTGCTTGTGGGGCTTGCACTGTGGTCATTTTCCTTGTGCTAACTCACCAAACATAACCTGCTTAGGCAAGCGAGTGTCTTCTAGGCGGACAAGGTGACCAGACCATCTAAGCTGATGTTTCATAACCATGGACTCAATACTTGTTGTATTTGCCAACTGCAGCACTCTTGTATCAGGCATATGAGATCGCCATGAGATCTTTAGAATATTACACAGACAACGCTGATGAAAACGCTCATGACATTTATATATGCCTGCGGTAAGTTGTCCATGTCTCACAGCCGTACAGCATGGCTGTTAACACACATGCATGAAACACATCAGCTTTTGTTGCTACTTTGATATCTGATTGTGACCAGAGCCTTGATTCCAGTTTGCCAAATGCATCGCATGCCTTCGAGAGTCTATAAGAGATCTCTTCATCAAGTGCACCTCATAATAAAATCTCCCTGAGGAGAAACTCTGCTTTCCCACAATACCGAGATAGTAATTAAACCTCTGTGGTGTATCAGTGAGATTCTGCCGCTCGTCTCCATGTGTCACTTGTTTTCCATCAGCAGACAGGATGAGTTCAGGATGAGCTGTATCAGGATCCAGAGTCACATCCACTGAGAGAAACACACAGTGTGTGATGTGAGTTTGCAGGTAAAAAAGATTAAATCATCCAGTGGATCAGATTCATTCGGGTTTATGAGAGGATTTGTAGAAGATTAAATAATTCAACATTTTTAAATGATCTCTTGTAAAAAGAGAAAACTTGTCCACACTGTTCCAAATGTCTGTCGTTTTCACAGCATTTTTACTGAATAATGAACAAATACTGACTGTCGAACCTGTAGACAGCATGTTGCTGTAGATCTGAAAAGCATCATGGTCTAAACTCTCTGCTGGGTGAATTCCACACTCAATAGATTTTTCCTGTGAAATACAACACCGTCATTTTGAGAGGGATTTTTTTAGCCAGATCTTTTTCACCTGCTTTTCTCCAGACAGTTTTGTTGTCAGAGTTTACTGATAAGATTCCACAATTTCTTCAGCCTTTGACTTCAGTAAGGTCACTGAGCTCATTATTTTACTATTGTACAGTAATTGATCAGTTTTCAGGTTCCCTGTGTGTCTAAGTTTAAAAGCGCACTGGGAGAGAGAAGGAGAGAGACACACCTTCATTAGCTCGTAGGCGAGTGTGTATAATATTTCAATATTATTCAATATTTCCACTGAAGGATCACTTCATGTTCTGAGGTCTTAATGGCCCGATAGCACTTGGTGTCGTCGGCAAACAATGCAACAGATGTTGAGGAGACAACTTGAGGAAGGCCATTAACGTAGACGAGGAAGAGGAGAGGCCCAAGTATTGAGCCTTGAGGAACTCCAGATGTGACTTTAAGTGGTGGAGATGTAACACCAAGAACTGTAACCATTTGGTAACGATCTGAGAGATAGTTCTCAAACCACTTCAGAAGATTACCACAGATCCCAAAATGTTGGAGTTTCCAAAGAAGTAGATGGTGGTCTACCCTGTCGAAGGCCTTGGCAAAGTCAAGATAGATGGCATCAGTCTGCACCCTTTTGTCAAGCAATTTGCCAATTTCATGCAGAACTGAGAGAAGCTGAGTTGTTGTGGATTTCCACTTTAAGAATCCATGTTGGAGTTGATGTAGCTTAAAAGAGATATGATCGATGATTTTGTTATAAACACAGCGTTCCATTACCTTTTGAGATAAGCGGTAGTAAGGAAATTGGCCTGTAGTTAGAGACTTCATTAGCTGGGCCATTCTTTAATATCGGGACGATGTTTGAAAGTTTCCATTCGGCTGGTAACTTGCCTAATGTTAGACATTTATTGAAGAGGGAACATAGTGATGTACATATGTATAGTGCACAACTCCTCAACAATCGAGCTGGTATCTTGTCAGGACCAGTAGCTTTTGTTACATTTAGCGATAGTAGCGCGTCTTTTACATCATTTGAAGAAAGTTGTAGATCATCTATAGTGTCAACCAAAGGAGTTTTTACAGCTTCAGATGGTGTATGGCTTTGATAATCTTCAGGATTCAGCGGAGGCTTGAGTGTAGAATAGAAGTGGTTGTTTAACAAATTAGCCACTTCGATAGGATTATTAGCAGCTTCTTTGATTGTTCTGTCATCGCTTTTCAAGACCATTTTGCAAGGTACGCTTGACTGTTTAGATGTTGATTTAAAGATAGACCAGAACTTCTTAGTGCTTGATTTTAACAGAGTTGGTAGAGTTTCAAAGAATTCCTTACGCTTAAGGGTGACAAGTGCCTTAGATTGTTGACGTAGTGTGCAAAATCTTTCACGTAGGTTAGTTGAAGTAGTTTTAGCTTTGGCTTTTCTCCTAGCAGTCTCTTTTTTTCTTTAATAGATGCTTGACTTCACTGTCGATCCACAGGGGAGAGCAGCACCTTTTGATCGTCTTCGATGGAATGCATTCTGAAGCAGCAGCTAAAAAGATATCACTCCAGCATTGCCAATCTGAGTCAATGTCGATATTAGATGTCGGTGATGGCAAAAGATCAGCGAATGTTAAAGAAGCAAAGAGACTGTCCCAGTCAAAGTTTTTATAGTCAAAAACAGTTCTTGAATCGCATGAAGAAATAGTTGCGTGTGTTGTGAGGTCGAAGAACAATAGGGAATGATCAGTGAAGATACCCATTGTTCCAGGTTCAATGCATGTTATGTTTGAAACCATCTCTGGGGAGTTGACAAAAATGAGATCTAAAATGTTGTCTTGTCTTGTTGGATGCATATTTAATTGCTGTAAAAAAAAGTCAAAAGTCAGTTCATGAAAATCCAAAGAACCAGAAGAGATATAACTCCCAATAGATGCTGAAATAAAATAAGAGTTCCAAGTTAAGTCAGGAAAATTAAAGTCACCAGTAATCAGTATTTTATCGTACTTTGAAGTGAGTTCGAGTAGCAAAGTAAACAGTGACAGCCATTCATTAAGATCACAATTCGGAGGCCGGTAGCAAACGCAGAGAAGACAGTTTTTAGATTTAAAACATTCAAGTTCAATAGCAACGATCTCCAAATGGTTAGACCAGTCCCCTAAAACGATTCTATTGAAAATTAAGGTATCCTTTAGGGCTAAAAGTACACCTCCTCCTCACTTATCAGCTGGGTGATCTTTTCGAATTATGTTATATCCAGTTAGAATGATTTCAATGTCAGAGATGCTGTCGTTAAGCCATGATTCAGTGATGGCAATGATGTCCAGCTCTTCTGCATAAACCAGATCTTGAAAGGCTTTCAGATTGCTGATTTGAGTCCGATCAGATGACTTATTTAGGCTGCGAAGACTCTGAGCGTTAAATGACAAGCAGCGAAAATTTGATGCAACAATAATGTTCCTGGGTGTTGTATCTGAAGTTTGTCTTGGACATGAAACAAATTTGCTAGCCATAAGTAGGAAAATTACATTAAAAACCATAAAAATATTAGAGAGACAAAAGCACACAAACACATCCGGGACATGAACGTGCGCGTAACCCGGCGAGGCTCTAGCTTTCTTAGCAGCAGCCTGGAAATTTGACAGAGAAGTTCAGAACATTTCTAGGAACACCATGAGGTGGTCCTTCTTCCATTTCCGCTCGGCTCTACGACAGACCTGCCTGAGGAGGCGGGTAGACTCACAGAGCCTAATCTAGGGTGCGTAATACACGATAATGCGTGCTTTTTATCTGTCTGTCGCACATCCACTTTTTGGGCACGAGAGTGATATCGCGTATCTATTCATTTTGTCGCGCATTTTTAAGTAGAGAGCGTGTAGTCGCGTTTTACTGAATCTTGTGCATATCAATTTGTCAGCACCAGCTAGCAAGCACTGCGGTAAATATAGCGTTGTTTACACACCAATCGGAAAATATCGGAAAGGACCGAAGTATTCCGAATGGTTTATTTAGCGGGTAAAAGAGTTTTGTGAACTATTATATCATTGGTCACTGAACCGGAAGACAGTGTATCTCAACCAATCGTGTGAAGTGTTTTAAAAATACCCAAAAGCACATGGCATATCGTTCTGTCTCATCCAAACATAATGTCAAAACGCGTGGTCACATTGAAAGACCTTTGGACGAAAAAAAGAAAAAAGGAAACAAAACGAAGACACAGAAGTGACACAGGAGTGAGTATTATGTTATTAATCATATTCAAATAGTAAAGGTGCTTAGTTGATATATAAGACCTATACAGTGGGGCAAAAAAGTATTTAGTCAGTCACCAATTGTGCAAGTTCTCCCACTTAAAAAGATGAGAGAGGCCTGTAATTTTCATCATAGGTCCACTTCAACTATGAGAGACAAAATGAGAAAAAAAAAATCCAGAAAATCACATTGTCTGATTTTTAAAGAATTTATTTGCAAATTATGGTGGAAAATAAGTATTTGGTCAATAACAAAAGTTCATCTCAATACTTTTGTTATATACCCTTTGTTGGCAATGACAGAGGTCAAACGTTTTCTGTAAGTCTTCACAAGGTTTTCACACACTGTTGCTGGTATTTTGGCCCATTCCTCCATGCAGATCTCCTCTAGAGCAGTGATGTTTTGGGGCTGTCGCTGGGCAACATGGACTTTCAACTCCCTCCAAAGATTTTCTATGGGGTTGAGATCTGGAGACTGGCTAGGCCACTCCAGGACCTTGAAATGCTTCTTACGAAGCCACTCCTTCGTTGCCCGGGTGGTGTGTTTGGGATCATTGTCATGCTGAAAGACCCAGCCACGTTTCATCTTCAATGCCCTTGCTGATGGAAGGAGGTTTTCACTCAAAATCTCACGATACATGGCCCCATTCATTCTTTCCTTTACATGGATCAGTCATCCTGGTCCCTTTGCAGAAAAACAGCCCCAAAGCATGAGGTTTCCACCCCCATGCTTCACAGTAGGTATGGTGTTCTTTGGATGCAACTCAGTATTCTTTCTCCTCCAAACACGACAAGTTGAGTTTTTACCAAAAAGTTCTATTTTGGTTTCATCTGACCATATGACATTCTCCCAATCCTCTTCTGGATCATCCAAATGCTCTCTAGCAAACTTCAGATGGGCCTGGACATGTACTGGCTTAAGCAGGGGGACACGTCTGGCACCGCAGGATTTGAGTCCCTGGTGGCGTAGTGTGTTACTGATGGTAGCCTTTGTTACTTTGGTCCCAGCTCTCTGCAGGTCATTCACTAGGTCCCCCCGTGTGGTTCTGGGATTTTTGCTCACCGTTCTTGTGATCATTTTGACCCCACGGGGTGAAATCTTGCGTGGAGCCCCAGATGGAGGGAGATTATCGGTGGTCTTGCATGTCTTCCATTTTCTAATAATTGCTCCCACAGTTGATTTCTTCACACTAAGCTGCTTACCTATTGCAGATTCAGTCTTCCCAGCCTGGTGCAGGTCTACAATTTTGTTTCTGGTGTCCTTTGACAGCTCTTTTGTCTTGGCCATAGTGGAGTTTGGAGTGTGACTGTTTGAGGTTGTGGACAGGTGTCTTTTATACTGATAACGAGTTCAAACAGGTGCCATTAATCCAGGTAATGAGTAGAGGACAGAGGAGCCTCTTAAAGAAGTTGTTACAGGTCTGTGAGAGCCAGAAATCTTGCTTGTTTGTAGGTGACCAAATACTTATTTTACTGAGGAATTTACCAATGAATTCATTAAAAATCCTACAATGTGATTTCCTGGATTCTTTCCCCCCATTCTGTCTCTCATAGTTGAAGTGTACCTATGATGAAAATTACAGGCGCCTCTCGTCTTTTTAAGTGGGAGAACTTGCACAATTGGTGGCTGACTAAATACTTTTTTGCCCCACTGTATAAGTTTGTGTACAAATATGATCTTAGAGTAATTATATGACAGTGTGAAGTCATACTAAGTCATTTGATTCTGATTGATAATGTTTTTTGAAGTTTTAATTTGATATTATTTTCCTAATGCCAATATACAATTAGTTTGATAATGTTTGGTATTATGTAAGTTTTATTTAAAAATATTATGAAATATATTTAATCTGTTCTTGTGTAATTGTAGGTACTGTAAGATTGTAAATGATAGGGATTATATACTTTTTAGGAAGTCTGAATTTTGAGATTATCTCCAGTCATTTATGTCAAAATCTAGTTTAAACATAAGTAGATTGTTTCATGGTTTTCACTTTCATGAAAGGTGGTCTGAACAAAACAAATATGATAGCATTTTTAAATATTTGATAGTGATTTTATTTTATTCAGAAAGTCAGATTTTTCATCTTATTATTAATTAATAGTGGCAAGACTACATGGATTTTAGACTTAACTATATCAAATGATGTAATATTAACCTAGTCATATTTGATATGCAATATTAACCTAGTCATATTTGAAATGCAACATTATACTACTGGTGGTCAAATTGGTAAAAAATAGGCTAGTCACATGAGTTATAGTAAAACAGTAACCTAGTCATATAACAGAAAACTAGTCATATTTGTAAGGTTTTGCAGTATATAATTCTTCATATAGTTTTTGATCTAAAATCTTTACATTTTTAAAGTTCAGATCTGATCATAATGCTTGTGCAATACTATAAACTGTGGATAAGTGTTTGCTGATATGGTTTTCATATCACTGTATTAAAGGATATGTATAGTGCCATAATTATATTATATATATTAACATCTGATATGAATGTTTGTTACATGTATTTAGTTTTATTAATAAAACTGTTCTGTTTATAGATGTACTCTTGAAAATATCGACCAATGTATTACTTATTTTTCTGTCCCCACTAACTGGAACAAATGAGGGATATTTTTACCCATGTTAATATTTTCTGTCCCCTGTTTCTACAACTAGTGAGGGATCTGTCCCCTGTTTTCAAATTCCTAGATTAGGCTCTGGACTCATCAAGCCACTGTTGGGATTTAAAATTGGGATGTCTGAATTTAAGAGGAGCCACAGTGTCTAAGATGGCAACACGGGAGGTATTGAAAAGGAGCATTAACTCCTCTGGACTGGAGAGGTACTGATGTGCAGTGGAAATAGAGGTGGTAATGTCATTTATTAAATAAAATTGAGAGAACTTCTTTGCAGTGAAAGAGTTAATATGACGGGAGTAGTGACCAGAAGATCTGGTTGTAAACAGGTGGTGAAATAATTTTACGCTGAACACAATAGGCATATGATCGGAGATAGATGCATCCTCGATGCACATGGAATCAATGGAAAACCCATAGGATAAAATGAGATCCAAAGTGTGGCCATGAACATGGGTTGGCTGACTGATGTGTTGGATAAGGCCAAAAGAATCCAATAAGGAACAGAACTCACTAACCATGGGTTTACCCGGGCAGCAGACATGAATATTAAAATCACCTAAAACCAACAGACGGTCATAGAATGTAATATAATGAGACAGGAAATTTGAGAACTCATTTATGAAGTTTTTATCTGATTTTGGCAGCCTGTATACAAGTGCACACACCAATGGAGTTGTAGCAGAGTCCACTTTTACGCACTGCACTTCAAATGAGGAAAAGCCCTCAACAGAGATCGTCTGTACCTCAAATCGGTTTTTAAAAACCAAAGCGACTCCACCTCCTCTACCCGAACTTCTCGGAGTGCTTATACAGTGGTGCTTGAAAGTTTGTGAACCCTTTAGAATTTTCTATATTTCTGCATAAATATGACCTAAAACATCGTCAGAGTTTCACACAAGTCCTAAAAGTAGATAAAGAGAACCCAGTTAAACAAATGAGACAAAAATATTATACTTGGTCATTTATTTATTGAGGAAAATGATCCAATATTACACATCTGTGAGTGGCAAAAGTATGTGAACCTTTGCTTTCAGTATCTGATGTGACACCCCCCCCCCCTTGTGCAGCAATAACTGCAACTAAACGTTTCCAGTAACTGTTGATCAGTCCTGCACACCGGCTTGGAGGAATTTTAGCCCATTCCTCCATACAGAACAGCTTCAACTCTGGGATGTTGGTGGGTTTCCTCACATGAACTGCTCGCTTCAGGTCCTTCCACAACATTCCGATTGGATTAAGGTCAGGACTTTGACTTGGCCATTCCAAAACATTAACTTTATTCTTCTTTAACCATTCTTTGGTAGAATGACTTGCGTGCTTAGGGTCATTGTCTTGCTGCATGACCCACCTTATCTTGACATTCAGTTCATGGACAGATGCCCTGACATTTTCCTTCAGAATTCGCTGGTATAATTCAGAATTCATTGTTCCATCAATGATGGCAAGCCATCCTGGCCCAGATGCAACAAAACGGGCCCAAACCATGATACTACCACCACCATGTTTCACAGAAGGGATAAGGTTCTTATTGCTGGAATGCAGTGTTTTCCTTTCTACAAACATAATGCTTCTCATTTAAACCAAAAAGTTCTATTTTGGTCTCATCCGTCCACAAAACATTTTTCCAATAGCCTTCTGGCTTGTCCACGTGATCTTTAGCAAACTGCAGACGAGCAGTAATGTTCTTTTTGGAGAGCAGTGGCTTTCTCCTTGCAACCCTGCCATGCACACCATTGTTGTTCAGTGTTCTCCTGATGGTGGACTCATGAACATTAACATTAGCCAATGTGAGAGAGGCCTTCAGTTGCTTGGAAGTTACCCTGGGGTCCTTTGTGACCTCGCCGACTATTACATGCCATGCTCTTGGAGTGATCTTTGTTGGTCGACCACTCCTGGGGAGGGTAACAATGGTCTTGAATTTCCTCCATTTGTACACAATCTGTCTGACTGTGGATTGGTGGAGTCCAAACTCTTTAGAGATGGTTTATTTGTAACCTTTTCCAGCCTGATGAGCATCAACAACGCTTTTTCTGAGGTCCTCAGAAATCTCCTTTGTTTTTGCCATGATACACTTCCACAAACATGTGTTGTGAAGATCAGACTTTGATAGATCCCTGTTCTTTATATAAAACAGGGTGCCCACTCACACCTGATTGTCATCCCATTGATTGAAAACACCTGACTCTAATTTCACCTTCAAATGAACTGCTAATCCTAGAGGTTCACATACTTTTGCCACTCACAGATATGTAATATTGGATCATTTTCCTCAATAAATAAATGAGCAAGTATAATATTTTTGTCTCATTTGTTTAACTGGGTTCTCTTTATCTATTTTAAGGACTTGTGTGAAAATCTGATGAAGTTTTAGGTCATATTTATGCAGAAATATAGAAAATTCTAAAGGGTTCACAAACTTTCAAGCACCACTGTATATGAACAGTTTGCGGGGCAAAGCTCACCAAAGACAGATGTCTCACCAGCACCGATCCATGTCTCTGTTAAAAACAATAAGTCCAGATCGCGCTGGGTAAAAAAAATCATTTAAAATAAAGGTCTTGTTTAACACAGACCTGGTGTTCAGTAACGCCGCCTTGGCCGTGAGGTAATCCAAAGGCTGTGAGTGTTGAAAGCGTTGCAATGGGCGAATGTTCAGGAAGTTCACCCCGCCGCATCGGACGCGGAGCCTTGGGGGAGCTGCAGGGAACTCGGGCATCACTGACTGAGCTAGCTAGCTAGATAGATAGATAGATAGATAGATAGATAGATAGATAGATAGATAGATAGATAGATAGATAGATAGATAGCAGGAGTATCTCATGTCCCATGATCGACGAGCCAGGTAGAGGCCTCTGTGTCCGCCTGCATAGTCGATGGATAGCAGGTGAGGTGATGGTTGCGCAGCGGAGACACTCACAAATCTCCTCATACACACTTGGATACCACTGCGTTTCCCGCTGGTCCTGCACTGCTTCTTCTTGCGACGGGACATGCAACAGGAGAGTTTATAAACGTCGGGTGACACCTGTTGTATGGACCCGAACACCCAGTAGTCTGTAGCCTCAAGGAGGTTTGGATATGGAGCAATATCGAGCGATCATAGGTTCTTAGGGCATCAGAGCCGTTCCAGAGCAGCAACAGTAAGAACACAGACATACAAATCAGCTCTTGGACAGGTAGGAGCTGACGGCAGGCTGACAAACACACTGGCGCCATCTTGCTCCCATCACTCAGTGATAAACAGGAAGTCAATGAAGTAAGATATCATGAAAAAAATAGGTACCCTGTGGGTCCATGTGGCTACTGCTTATAAATAGTTTTCTGATCCCATGTCCATACAGTAAATAAAGAATATATTATACTGTATAGCCACAAAAATGAAGCTTAATCCAAAAATAAACAATTTAAAAATCACAGAAATAAAATATACCAAGTGTCTGTACTTTATATTATTCTACTCTTTTACAGTTTTCAAAACTCAAACCTCCAAACCAAGGCTGACATACACATGCTGTCGCCATGATCCAAACTCTTGTTTCCTAAGAGTGGTGTAGTGGTTAGCACTGTTGCCTCACAGCAAGAAGGTTCTGAGTTCGAGCCCAGCGGCCGGCGAGGGCCTTTCTGTGCGGAGTTTGCATGTTCTCCCCATGTCCGCATGGGTTTCCTCCAGGTGCTCCGGTTTCCCCCACAGTCCAAAGACATGCAGGTTAGGCTAATTAGTGGCTCTAAATTGACCGTAGGTATGAATGTGAGTGTGAATGGTTGATTGTCTCTGTGTGTCAGCCCTGTGATGACCTGGTGACTTGTCCAGGGTGTACCCTGCCTCTCGCCCATAGTCAGCTGGGATAGGCTCCAGCTTGCCTGCGACCCTGTAGAACAGGATAAAGCAGCTAGGGATAATGGATGGACAGATGGCCCGGCGCTAGAGCTCAGTGAAACGCACTTTCCCTCTGTAATAAACACAAACACGTATGAAATCAATTTCTTTAGTCTAGTCCATTTATTTCGAATGGTGAACCGAATTGTAAACACTCACTGGCCATCTTTATCAGAACATGTGTATGCGCGTACGCAGTGTGTGGTCGTTACACTTACATTCTTACAGCATGATGACATAGTGGCAAGCACCTCTATATGAGGCAGTAGCCACAACAAAAACAATTTTGACGGTTTTGGTGACCTTGTCCAGAGGTTCTATTTCAGACCAATGCCCATCTATCCTGAAAGTTTCATGAAGATTGATCCAAGTGTTTTCCCGTAATATCGTTAACAAAAAAAACAAACCTGACCTAAAAACAATACCTCACCCTGTTTACTCCGTAGCAGGTGAGGTAGTGATGACTCAACATGGAACTCCAAAAATTCTCCAGTTAATAAAATCTGTTCTCTTATTTTGCCTTGTAAAAGGGGTCATTCCTGGTATCATAACTGGAAGCAAAGACTATCTCTCCATCCATCCATCCATTATCCATAACTGCTTATCCTGTGTAGGGTCGTGGGCAAGCTGGAGCCTATCCCAGCTAACTATGGGTGAGAGGCGGGGTACACCCTGGACAAGTCACCAAAACATCACAGGGCTGACATATCGAGACAAACAACCGTTCACGGTCACTTTAGAGCCACCAATTAGCCTAACCTGCATGTCTTTGGACTGTGGGGGAAACCGGAGCAAACCCATGCAGACATGGGGAGAACATGCAAACTCCACACAGAAAGGCCCCCGCCAGCCGCTGGGCTCGAAACCAGGACCTTCTTGCTGTGAGGCGACAGTGCTAACCACTACACCACCGTACCGCTCTAAGCAAAGACTAGTAATCGAATATACCATGCACTGAGAGGCGCCAGTTGACATTATGGATTCTCTGAAGTGACTGGCATAGTATTATTTTGTGAGGGGTGCAACGAACCACAGATCACCCTAACGACCCTCTAGGCTGCTAACACCATTCAAACCTGGCCTCCAGTAACCCTAACTGTGAACAAAAACGCTTTCAAAAACGAGCGTTAGCATGCTAGTTTAACAAACCTGTCAAAAATGAATGTTAGTGCACTAACTTAACAAAAACGCTGTCAAACTCTAACATTATTGTGCTAATTTGTCACAAGTGAGCATTACCGCGCTAACTGTTAGGTTTATATAAGTATTATTCTTGACCAAGAAGGCAGTAATTTATTAAAATGGTGACAAAATTTAAGGATTAATTTCTGTTCAGTTAAAATGACCTTCTGTCTCGGCTGGACATCGTTTAAGAACATATTCTTGATATGAGATGTTTTGCTTATGACTGTCTTTGTTAAGGTTTGTTCTTATTTTTTGTTTACTTTCTTATAACATATCTTTGTTTAACATTGTTTTTTTTTTAAAGATATTTTTTTGGGCTTTTTGCACCTTTATTGGATAGGACAGTGTAGAGACAGGAAATGAGCGGGAGAGAGAGAGAGAGAGAGACGGGAAGGGATCGGGAAATGACCTCGGGCCGGAATCGAACCCGGGTCGCCCGCATTCATGGTATAGCGCCTTAACCACCTGAGCCATGACGCCCCCATTGTTTAACATTGTTAAAGACATATTCTTATTTGTTATTTTGCTTATGATTGTCTTACTACATACTGATAATCAAGATGTAATTTGCGGACTTAGCACGACACACATTCATGTGTTAAGAATTTATGAGCGTTTTCATCTTTTAGCTTTTAGATTCTTCAAACTATTCCTGTTTAAATTGGCATTAATTTCTGATGTTCTTGACTAGACTTCATAGACTAGATATATTATCTGTGTTTAAAAATTCCATCTTAAGTACATAGTGCCCTGACCTGAAGGGGTGTACGTAAGCAATGACCTTTAAAATCTGTTTGTACCTTGCTATCATGTCATATGATCAGAAATATGTCATTATGTTATGATTCACACACACTGATGGAGATTATTTGACCTGCCCCAAGATCAAGCTGCTCACTTGCACGCAAGTCAAACACACACACACAAATAGACACAGATATCAAAATGTCACTTACTCACACCCTCCCATAGACACACACACACACACCCCTCTCTGAGGTCACATACAAACACATACACACATTCGACAGACACAATAGCTGTTTAGAGAGATTATAATTTGTTATAAAAGGTGTTTGTAATATTTCATCTTTGGTGAGAAAACTGTGAATAAATAGCAGTGAAACCGATGTCTGGTTCTCTGTTTTTTTGCGGTGTTCCATCCCAGAATTCTGTAGGTGGTACGAGGGCGGGGGTCCCGAGAAGTAAGTTGACCGTTTCCAACTGGGTGAACCCTAACACTAACTTATGGAAAATAGTGTCAAACTCTAATGTTAGCGCGCTAAATTAACAAAAAACACTTTCAAAAATGAGCATTAGTGCATTAACAAAAACGCTGTCAAACTCTAGCATTAACACACTAACTGTTTAAAAAAAAGTTAAATACAAGTGTTTGCGTGTTAACTGTTAAACGCTGTCAAACCTTAGCATTAGCGCGAATTTAAAAACGCTGTCAAAAATGAGCATCAGCACGCTAACTTAACAAAAACTGTCAAAGACGAGCATTAGCGTGCTAACATTTAACAAAAACACTCAAACACTAATGTTAGCGCACTAACTGTTAACAAAAATGCTGTCAAACCCTAGCATTAGTGCGCTGTTAACAAAAATGCTGTCAAACACTAGCATTAGCATGCTAGTTTAGCAAACCTGTCAAAAATGAATGTTAGCGCACTAACTTAACAAAAACGATGTCAAACTCGAACATTAGCATGCTAATTTGTCACAAATGAGCATTACCGCGCTAACTTAACAAAAATAGTGTCAAATTCTAATGTTAGCGCGCTAAAGTAACAAAAAATGATTTCAAAAACGAGCATCAGCGTGTTAACAAAAATGCTGTCAAACTCTAGCATCAACGCACTAACTTAAAACACTGTCAGAAATGAGCGTCAGCACACCAACTTAACAAAAACCACCAAACACTAAC
This sequence comes from Neoarius graeffei, assembly GCF_027579695.1. NCBI lineage: Eukaryota > Metazoa > Chordata > Actinopteri > Siluriformes > Ariidae > Neoarius > Neoarius graeffei. The sequence continues at coordinate 90,562,682 of NC_083569.1, forward strand.
AAAAACATTCACAAACTCTAACATTAGCATGGTAACTATTAACAAAAAACGCTTTCAAAAACGAGCATCAGCGAGCTTAACGTTAACAAAAACACTGCCACACTTTTACGTTTGCTAAAGTGCGCTAACTTAACAAAAACCATCAAACATTAGCATTAGTGCACTAACGTTGAACAAAAACATTCACAAACTCTGTTAATGCAATAACTTAACAAAAATGCTGTCAAACTCCAGTGTTAGTGCGCTAACTTCACAAAAAGACTTTCAAATTCTAGCCTTAGCATGCTAACTTAACAAACTCACTTTCAAAAATGAGCATCAGCAGGCTAATTGTTAACAAAAACGCTGTCAAGCACGAGTGTTAGCGTGCTATTAACAAAAACGCTTTCAAAAACAAGCATCAGCACGCTAACTGTAAATAAAAATGCTGTCAAACTTTAACATTAATGCACAAACTTAACAAAAACACTGTCAAACTCTAGCGTTAGTCTGCTAAATGTTAAAAAAGTCAAATACAAGTGTCAGTGCACTAACTTGACAAAAACTGTCAAACAATAATATTAGTGCACTAACGTTTAACAAAAACGCTGTCAAACTTTAACATTAGAATGCTAACTGTTAAAATGCTGTCAAACTCAATCATTAGCATGCTAACATTTAACAAAAACACTTTCAAACACTAGCATTAGCGTGCTAACTTAACAAAAATGTTGTCAAACTCTAGCATTAGCGTACTGTGAATAAAAATGCTCTGAAACTTTAACATTAGTGTGCTAACTTAACAAAAACTGTCAAACATGATAGTGCGTTAACTGTTAACAAAATGCTGTCAAACTCGTGTGAGCACGCTGACTGATAACAAAAACACTTTCAAACACTAGCGTTAGCACACTGTTAGAAAAATGCTTTCAATCACTAGCGTTAGCATGCTAACTTAACAAAAACACTGTCAAACTAGCATTAATGTGCTAACTGTTAACAGAAACGCTTTCAGACACTAGCATTAGCGTGCTAACATTTAACAAAAACGGTCTTAAATGCTAACGTGAGTGCGCTAAGTGATCACAAAAATATTTATTCATGTAGTTTATTTATTTATGTAAAGAAGAGAACGCAGTGTTTGTAAATAAAAGCTGAGGTTGATGGTGTTTGTGTGTGATGAAGTGTGAAGGAGAAACACAGTGGTGTTGGGTTTTATCTACACAGACATCAGCAGCTGAACTTCATCCATTTTATTGATCAGATTCAATTCTGCAGTAAATCTCAGTGTGAACTGTAAATCAGCTTTATTCAGATTTGATTCGGAATGACAAACTTCCACAATCAATGTGTAAAAAAACAGACTGTAGGATTCAAATTATTTATTGATGAGAAAACAAACCCCAGGCATTAAAATAAACTGTACCTTCGGACCCTGTGTCCATTGGAATGGTCATGACACATTTTTGTCTCTAAACCAATAAATACTCCTTAACTGAATGATGTCTGCAATGCAATTTACTGATTGGATCCTGATTATCCAATCACAATCATGTCATGACTTTGTGCATGCTCTGAGAGAGTGACAGACATCGGACAAGACAAGCATGGCAGAGCAACTGCAGAGAGGGAAGAGTAAGTGCCCATTTTCAATCAAAAATATACATTTATGTTCATGCTGGCCAAACAAATTTGAAGTCAGTATAATTTTAACTGTTACAAGTGATAATATTTGAAGTTATTTTGAACATATACCATTAATTTATAGGATTTTTTCAAAGTCCGATGTCCATTGCAATGGACATCAGGAGTTGGCCGAGTTTAGCCAAACACTCACATGTTTAGTGTCAGTATATAAAGAAACAAAACACCTGTAATCTTTTCATAGGTAAATTAGGGTGTCACAGTTTATTTATACATGATTATAAAATTTTAAATATATTTTGTACATAATGTTCTTGTAGAGTATAAAGTCGAAGACTTCCTTGAACGTCTTGTGAATGGAGAGTTATCTGAACTTGACTCCTTGAATTCAGGAAATGAGGAGGATGAAACCAGGATTGAGATAGGTGGTAAGTTTAGAAATTAGAAAATTTTAATTCATGCCGCTGGGACAGCAAGGGTCTCTCGCTTTGCCAGGCCTCCTCTACAGTCTGACAAAGAGATGGCCAAAAAGCCTCAAGGAAGCTGTGATGAAGTTGTAAGCCGTGATGGTAAGGTGACACTGGTCAAATGGTATGACAACAGACCAGTTGTCATGGCCTCCAACTTCGTGGGCATTGGCAGAATGGATGAAGTGCAGCGGTGGGACAAAAAGGCCCAGTTTTTGATGGTGTCCCGTCCAGAGGTGGTTAAGCTATACAATGAAGCAATGGGCGGCGTTGACCTGCTTGATCAACTTGTCAGTCTGTACTGTACAGAAATTCGGTCAAAAAAGTGGACCCTGAGAATGGTTACACATGCTTTTGACATGGTTGTGGTCAACAGTTGGCTGGAGTACAGGCTGGATGCCAAGAGGGCCAATATCCAGACCAAAGACATCCAGGATCTCCTCCACTTCAAGATGAATGTGGCCCAGTGTCTGGTGAGAGTCCATAAAACTTTGGCAGCAAAACGTGGAAGACCCAGTATGTCTCCAGAACCGTGTGTCCCCCACAGACCAGTTCAGAGACCAGTTCAGGATGTAAGGCCTATACCTGAAGTGCAGTATGACATGGTTGACCACATGCCAAATTATGATGAGAAGAAAGAGGCTACCAGATGCAAGATGCCATACTGTACAGGAAAAACACACATCTTCTGTGATGAGTGCAACATCCACTTGTGCTTTGTGCCACACCGAAACTGCTTCAAGGTTGCTCATCGAAAATGAAGATACATGAAAACATCCACAAGCTAATGTCTTCTTAAGTTCAAGTTCCAGTTCCATTCCAAGTAAATGTGTTATCAGTTCATTAGCCTACTGTATGTGTTGGAAGTACTGAAGGAAAGGATTTTTTCAGGTATTCTTAACTACAGTCATACATCTACTGTGTTCATGTGCATGGTCAGATTGCCTCATTTCTTCCTCTTATTGCAGGCTCCTGTTCCCTATCCACGCTGTGATACACCTATCAAATTCATGTACATGTTCAGTACACAGACTGTACACATACTCAAAGCCATGCAAACATCAAGTTCCAGATGTTTAGGTCATACCTGGTTGATTACCATGTGGAAAAACTGAGCCTTATTTTTCCTAAGTTTTTCTGACATTTTATGCCCATCTTGTCGTGGCGTCCATTGGAACGGACATGAAAAAATACTATTAAAAACATGAGTTAGAAAAAAATTGTTTATTCCACTTTGTTTTTATGTTGGATAGGAGTCAGAATCAGTTTAAAAAAAAAATTTTGCCCAGCCGAAAAAATGCGGGTCTGAAGGGGTTAAAAGGGAAAATGTATTTCTAACATTCACCAGAAAAAGTAAAACATTTCTTTTGATTCTCACCATTTAATAGATGATTAAATCTGTGAGGTGAAAATTCATTCAGGTTTAAATACAGGAGAGATGATCAGTGGGGCTGCGTTTATACCTCCAGCATTTGGCCAAGTATCGAAGTATGGATAGAGTTTCTGAGTGAAAGACTGAGCAGTGAAAGAGTAGACATGAGATCTGGACTTCACATCATAAAAGGAGACCAGACCCTCATCATAATCCACAAACACCCCCACCGTCTCCAGCTTCTCTCTCAGTGTGAGGGGGACACGGGGATCAGCAAGAGCCCAGTACTGATTCTCCTTCCTCAGTCCCACAGTCCAGACTCCATTCTGAGGTTTCAGTGTAATCCACCCCTTCCTGTTAATGTTCTCTCTCACAACTCCTAAATCCCACGCAGTTTTCCCTCTGACCTGCACCTCATAATAAAATCTCCCTGAGGAGAAACTCTGCTTTCCCACAACACAGCCACACTCAGTAAACCTCTGTGTTGTATCAGGGAGTTTCTGCTGCTTGTCTCTACATCTCGCTTGTTTTCCATCAGCAGACAGGATGAGATTGGGATTCGCTGTATCAGGATCCAGAGTCACATCCACTGAGAGAAAAACACAGTGTGTGATGTGAGTTTGCAGGTAAAAAAGATTAAATCATCATCCAGTGGCTCAGATTCATTCCGATTTATGAGAGGATTTGTAGAAGATTTAAATAATTCAACATTTTTAAATTATCTCTTGTAAAAAGAGAAAACTTGTCCACACTGTTCCAAATGTCTGTCGTTTTCACAGCATTTTTACTGAATAATGAACAAATGCTGACTGTCGAACCTGTAGACAGCATGTTGCTGTAGATCTGAAAAGCATCATGGTCTAAACTCTCTGCTGGGTGAATTCCACACTCAATAGATTTTTCCTGTGAAATACAACACCGTCATTTTGAGAGGGATTTTTTTAGTCGGATCTTTTTCACCTGCTTTTCTCCAGACAGTTTTGTTGTCAGAGTTTACTGATAAGATTCCACAATTTCTTTAGCCTTTGACTTCAGTAAGGTCATTGAGCTCATTATTTTACTATTGTACAGTAATTGTTCAGTTTTCAGGTTCCCTGTGTGTGTAAGTTTAAAAGCGCACTGGGAGAGAGAAGGAGAGAGACACACCTTCATTAGCTCGTAGGTGAGTGTGTATAATATTCCCAAAATAAACTATTTACACACAGCATTGTGAGAGATTTTATTATCTGGAGGCATTTAGTTGATGACGTCATCAGTTTGGTGTCGGAGTAACATTACTGGATAAAAGCGAAAGTGGAATCGTGTGTGTGTGTCATTGAGCTCTGTGTAAAATCTGGAGGGCTCAGAGCCCATCCCCTGCTGTAGAGACGAGTGAAGCCACCTGGCCGCCATCTTACCGCTCACATCGCGTGTATTTGGTTTATGTGTCAAAGCATCGTATCCGATCAAATTTGCCCCAAGAAAAGTATCTCCTGACTTTTTCCTCTTTCATTCCCTCCGCTCATTTTCTCCACTTTATTCCCCCATTCCTTACAGATCTTTATCGCACTCCGCTTCACTGTTATTGGTTTTTCCCTTCTCCAGTTCAGTCTCTGATTTTTTTTTTTTTGAACGGCTCTTTTACTCCTATAATTATTTTTATGGAGATTATTTCAGTTTCTCTTATACAGTGGATCTTTCTCTTTCGTATATTTTTTCTTCCTTTCTATCTGTCTAGAGCAGCAGCTACAATTATCGACAGTCCATAATTATCGTCACCTTTTCAGATTTACCAATAAAAACAATTTTACAAAGGTGAGTTTCAGTGATAACAGTTATTTTTGGTTAATTAATCAATCGGAAGACCCGCCTCACCCTTTGATCATGTCGTCTGATGACGCAGCTCGTTACCTGAGATGGAATTTTTTTAGTACGATCAGCAATTTGAGGAAAACCCGGACGTTATCATCGCAGGTAAGCATGGTGGAAAGATCATGGACATGTTTTTACTGATCAAATTCACCGATATTTCATGATCTCCTTGTGGAAACCAACTTTGTTTCTGACTCTTATTTGACAGTCACCATTTTGTATCTAAATGCATGTTTGAGAGTCACGTGAGGTGTCGATAATAGTGATCACTTTTGTTTAGTAGATATGTTACATTCATTATGTCTTCTTATTAAATCAAATCATTAGTTTTCTTTTGTTTCAGACATGTAAAAGTTTTTTCCTTTACCTGACATGTTTCGACGGTGTGACCTCCCTGTCAATATTGACCCTCTGATGAAGACGGAAGTTACACCATCGAAACATGTCAGGTAAAGGAAAAAACTTTTACATGTCTGAAACAAAAGAAAACTAATGATTTGAATAGTGATCACCTTCACCGGTGTCCACCATTATCGACACCCTGTGGAATTAAGGGACATTTACAACTGTTATGGATCGATCTTTGTGTAACATTGTTGAATATGAAGTACTTAAAAAAAATATAAAAGTGCTGTGATTTGTAATTTTTTTCTGATTGATAACAGAATGGAATGTTTATCGAGTATTTGGAATCCAATTGCAAGAAATAGAATTAGAGCAGAATTAAATTCCTAACATATAAAAAATTACATGCTTGAAATATTCAGATTTTTCGATTCCATTCAGAATTTTTTTTTTTTTGCAGTTTGTTGTAAATATCGACCACATATTACAATATCAGTAGACATTTTATATTTTGGTTTGAGGAATGACATGCGACCTTTGACCCGGATTTTCATGCGGTTACAATGTCAATTGCCTGTTGAGATTTATTGGTAAACTACAAAACTAGAAATTAATACAAACAATGAATGACGAACAAAATGTGATCGATGAGAATACTTAGAAAGTGGAACAAAAAGATTTTCTGACAGGTTCAACATTATCAGTTCATTTGTTTACAAACATTAGAATTACTTCCTCATTTACATAAACACCAACATCCATATATTTATATAAAAGATATTTTGTACTAAATATAAGCCTATGTAAAACTAATTTGCAATAAAAACTGTTTTGTTAATATCACATACCGACTATTTTTTAATGTAAATAATCATCTGGATGTCGATAATTGTGGAACGGTGTTGCATGATCTGATACGCTCAGTAATCAGGAATCAACTTTTTTTTTTCCCCCAGTGGAAGTTTGAGTCATTATTCATGCACAATTTACATATTGAAAGTCTTTCCTACTTTTGCAACAGCCAAAATATCGTTAAGGTGTCGATAATTGTAGCCGCCGCTCTATCTATCTATCTATCTATCTATCTATCTATCTATCTATCTATCTATCTATCTATCTATTATTATTATGATTATACAAACACAAAGGCTGTCCAATATTTCCTTTCTATTTAGGACAGTTGCTGAAACAGGATTATTTTCTCGTGTTATTTGCCATTTTCACTTCATTCTCACAGTCATGTCTTAACAGTGTTTATTGGTCACATAATTCACCGTCATTTTAGACACAAACAACTCAATTTTGATGCTTTTTTCTTTTTAAAACCGCACAGTGTTTAGTAAATGGTGTAACCTTTAATGTGTGAAACAAATGCAATGAGAAATAGAACTTGGCAAATGATGTGACAAACAAATGCGACTTTTATCCGCACAAACGGCGCTGTGCACACACGTGTAAAAATGATCACACTATCAACACTCAGGTGAAATGTCCATCCACAACCTTTGACCTGACGGTTTGTACAGTTCACTGCTGCACATGCAGACGTTTTTCTTGTCATTTTTCTCACCAACTCCATAAATAACTTGTCCAGTTTTTTCTCCTTGTCAAACCGGCCGAGTCGACAGATTTGTTGATTTTTTAAGGTAAATCTGCCATAATTTTCTGAATATCGTTGCTATTAACATCAGGTTTGAACTGCTATAGAGCTGAAAACATTCCCTTTTTAGAATTTACAATTTTACTGAACAGCAGCTTTGTGAACATCATTAAATGATGAAATCTAAAAAATATTGGTGAATAAGTACCGTATTTACCGGACTATAAGCCGCTACTTTTTTCCCACGCTTTGAACCCTGCGGCTTGTACAACAATGCGGCTTATCTATTGATTTTTCTTCACTAACTGCTATCAGGGGGCACAAAAACATGACAGACGCAAGAGGTCAATATAAAGAAGACAATGCATGCAGCACGACACGCACGAACGCAAAATATTTCACACCCTCATTGTGGAAAGTACACGAAGAAAAGCATATGATGCAGCTTTTAAGTTGAAAGCTATCGATCTGTCTCTCCAGGAAGGAAATAGAGCTGCTGCACGTAAGCTTGGCGTTAATGAATCAATGGTGAGACGTTGGAGATGGCAGCATGAAGAACTGATTCAATGCCAAAGAACAACAAAGGCTTTCAGAGGTCATAAAAGCAGATGGCCTAAACTTGAAAATGTTCTTGAGGACTGGGTGAACACACAGAGAGCAGACGGCCGGGGTGTATCCACCGTGCAAATCCGACTGAAAGCTAAAACAATCGCCAGCGAAATGGGTATTGAAGATTTTAAAGGTGGACCGTCATGGTGTTTTAGATTTATGAGACGAAAAGATCTGTCCATCAGGGCATAGACGACTGTCTGTCAGCAACTCCCTCCCGACTACGAAGAAAAAGTTGCAAACTTCCACAAACTTATTGAAACAAAACTAGCCAAAAATTCCATTGGACCAGACATCATAATAAATATGGATGAAGTACCTTTAACTAGAACTGTTAACAAGACAGGAGCATCATCCATTATGATGAAAACAACTGGCCACGAGAGAACGCATTTCACGTGTTTTGAGCTGTTCCGCATCCGGACAGAAGCTTCCACCGATGGTGATTTTCAAGCGGATGACTATGCCAAAAGAAAAATTTCCAAAAGGCGTAGTCGTTAAAGTTAACAAAAAAGGGTGGATGATAGAAAGCCTAATGACTGAATGGCTGACAGAGTGCTACAGTAAGCGCCCGGGAGGATTTTTTCACCGGAAAAAATCATTGCTTGTTTTGGACAGTATGAGGGCCCATATAACAGATTCTGTGAAAGCAGCCATCAAGAGAACAAACTCAATTCCAGCTGTGATTCCTGGAGGTACAACTGAGTTTTTGCAGCCACTCGACATCAGTGTGAATCGTGCATTTAAAACGGCACTCCCAAGTGAGTGGGAGGCTTGGATGACCAGCGGCGAGAAATCATTCACAAAAACTGGCCGCATGTGAAGAGCATTCTTTTCTGAGGCCTGCCAGTGGATCCTAAAAGCGTGGAGCAGTGTGAAAGAATCCACGATCACCAGGGGCGTATCAAGCTTTCCAAAAGTGGGGGTGTTCTGGAATGGGGAAGCCATATCATTAGAAATCGGTTTATGGCTATATACACGCCCGGCGTGTACACTGTGATGTACCATCAATGACCGATATGGAACTTTTTCATACCCATGGTCCATGGATGCAAATGAAAGGGAGGACAGCAGAAAGCCTATAAATCCAGTTGACTCCAGCCAAGTTCTGCATTTCATGCAGAGATCTATCATGTTGGGTTTTGGTGTTGTTACTGCCAGGGCTATGTAATTATTCAGTAAGTGAAGGCAAAAAGTATTGAGTGATAATTCTAGGTAACAGGATACTGTTCTATAACAGAGATGTCAGTATTGCTGCCTACACTGGTATACACTGATATAAACAAAACCAAAAACTTCACATAACCCAAGAAGTCACACACAGTGTATAGATCATACACCATCATGCATAACAGTTTGGACTGGGATCGCTTTGTGTGAGCAGGAGGCATTGCTAATCAGTTCATGTTGGAGAAGCGCAGCATCCTGGAAGGACCTCTTTAGTATAGCATTCAAATAAGACGGGGCAGTTCCTGCTTTCATTGTCTTTAATTATTCAAACTCGTGTACAAAACTTGTTTGCATCATGCATTACATAAGGTTTAATGCATAAAATTTGAAAATGATGCAATAGACTACACATACAACAAACACTTAATGGCCAAATAACATTACTGTACAACAATTATTGAACATTCATTCGATTTGAAATGCCTTTAAATCTCAACTGAAAAACTCTTCTAAAAAGTGATAAGCAGTTATAATGCATGAAAAGTAGACTTGGTATAAACACACACACACTCGTAATAAAAAACTTGCCTCAACTGACTTTACAACTAGTAACTACTATTAACACAATCTTTTAGGGCATGGCACCTGGGACAACTGTTTGAACGACGGCATCGCAAGTGCTTTGAGAAGGGTCTGTCTGCAGAGCCAGGCACAGTATGCACCGCATGTGACGTCAAACCTGGAACGGTGAATCAGGAGCGGTAAAACTGGTGTTGGCTCTGCAGACAGATACTGTATTATTGAGCGCTTTCGGCACGCTACGCAAACTGGCTATTATATTCACGCAACTGCTGATTGGTCGGGTGAGAAAAACTGTTGAGTCCGTTGCGTGGCTGTTTTTTGTCTAACGTTATGGCAATAGTTTACTTCCTTGTTACACATTTTGTAGTAGCTGTATAATTTTCATAATGATGTCATTTTAATCTGACAAAAGTGCGGGGGATGAAATTGTGTTTCAACAAAAGTGGGGGGGATGAAACGTACGCATCCCCCACGGGTGATACGCCCCTGATGATCACCAAGGGGTTTCGAAAGGCTGGACTGCTGCGTGGAGAGAACAGCGCAACTTCATCGGTAACTGTGCCTCGAGATCAAAGTGACAGCGCAACTTCGTCGGTAACTGTGCCTCGAGATGAAAGTGACATTGAGAGCGAGACCAACGGAGAGACTGAAAAGGTGTGTGACGGAGATGTTCTGAGGCTCTTCAACTCCAACACTGAAGAAGACGACTTCAGTGGTTTCAGTGCACAGGAGGAGGATGAATAAAAACATTAATGACTTTTCTGTTTTGTTCGATCAGCCGTTTTACTGCCGTGTTACAGGCACCATTTGGAAACAAAGTATGTAAACAAACATTTACAAAATCTTTGTGTAAATCTCATTCACAACGTATATATCTGCGGCTTATAGTCTGGTGCGGTTAATGTAATGTAAAAATATTTTTTTCTTTTAAAATTTAGTGGGTGCGGCGTATATGCCGATGCGCTCTATAGTCCGGTAAATACGGTAAGTTAATGAAATCTACTTATTGCTTTGACATCACCATTCACTAGTTACTGCTCACAGATTCAGTGGGTAAGTCCTTTATCTTTCAAATGAATATGTACATGTATTTATATGGTCATGTGACCTTACTAATGAAGTGTTCATTCGTATTAAAACAATTCTATGATCAATAAAGTCAATAAAGAAGCAGCGTCAATATCTTCATATCTGTAATGTGTGTACAATGTGTTTAAATTATTCATTTAATCCCTATAATACGCCTTTTAATGTCCCTCGGCCCACATCATTTTAAATGTATAAAGTTATAAATGTGGTATTTTGGGATCATAATGTAGCCCCCTACTAATTTTAGTTCATCCTTTTGTATTTTTTTTGTTATCTGCAATGTAGGGTTGCCCTGGTTTATAAAATATCACCTCATTTATTACTTATGTGATTTATTTTATGCATTAAAAGAGGAAACTGTATTTTTGTTAAAGTGTTCAAATACCCCACGTTTAGAGCAGACCTTGAACTTCTCATGTCTGTTTTCTGCGGGGGATAGACAGGTGTCAAACAAATTGGGATAGACTTTTGCCCTGTCGGATTTTGTGAGGGGCGGGACTTAGTTCAGACACGACGACACGGAGCGAGGAGAGAAAAAGAGGATAATACCTGTTTTAAGTTCATTTTATTCTTTGGAAATACTTTTTTTTGGAAGAATTAAAAACCCAGTGGGATTGCGACTTTGTGTAACTCTAACCAGCGGAGTGTGGGCTGCGTTGGGAGACGTTTTAGTGCAGACCTGGGCATTTTACGGCCCGCATAAGGTTAATTAGAAACAGAGGTGGGTAGAGTAGCCAAAAATTGTACTCAAGTAAGAGTATTGTTACTTTAGAATAATATTACTCAAGTAAAAGTAAAAAGTAGTCGTCCAATTAATTACTTGAGTAAGAGTAAAAAGTACTAAGTGAAAAAACTACAAGTACCGAGTAACTTTTGTTTATTGATCAGGATGTCACAACAGGCAGAGATTTCATCTATATTTCACACAAACTGTGTGTGTAGTTCTGTGTATTAACAATAACAACAAGAAGCTCAAGGCAGTCTGCACATAAACCATAACACTGTGTGCACGTTCACTCCATGAAGTGACTGTTCAGCTTTAACAGCAGCTGGCTCTCAATTTTGCACTGTGAAGCTGTGACCTTTTAGGTCAGGAACAGGTGAAAACAATAATAAATTAAATATTAATTAATTAAATCTTTACAAAGTAACATAAAACAATGGGTAGAGGTTACAAAGAAAAAGGCAGTCTACACATAAACCATAACACTGTGTGTGTGTGCACGTGCAGGGGTTAAATTGGGCCGGGGCTGTCCGGGGCTGAGCCCCGGCACATAAGCTCGGAGCGGATGGCATATGATCACGCACACATCAAAAGCAACAAACCCTTTTCACGATTTTCAGTTCTGAATAATTAAATATCGTTTTATTAATCAATAAACCCATTACTTTTATGAGATCATAGTTTTCCTGATAACAAGACGACCTGTCAAAGCTATTTAGAACAGAACTTGCGATCAGAGATTCTGGTTTCTGGAACACTGCGTGGGTTGCCAATTCCGCTTTTTATAAGCGACTTTGGGGTTTCTTTTTTTGTGAGCTCGCTTTAAAAAAAAAATCAGAAGTCGTGGTTTGCGGGTTTTTGGGCTTGTGTTTCAGCGTTGTGACTTGTTTATAATTTTCTCCGTACACCGTCTCCCCTTTTACCTGCATACGATCCTAATCCATCAGAGGTGCTTGAACGAACTGTCTGTGCATTTGGCGAGTTCAATTTCCATAGTCCCCAGTTATCGACAGAAATTAGCCAGGGGGAAGGGGGAGATGTCAGTTAAAGTTAGCTACTGAGATTGACCAAAAGTTGAGCCTAACGTTGCCTCAAGTTAGCTACCTTTGGCAAACATAAACAAAACACTCGTCTTGTGCTCTAGTCATTATCATATTTTTTATTATTAAAAACAAAATATCAAATAATACTGAAGAGGGGAAAAAATAATACTGATCTAAATATGTTGTGTTTTTATTTTTAGACAGTATGTGTTTAGCAAAACACATACTGTCTAAAAATAAAAACACAACATATTTAGATCAGTATTATTTTTTCCCCTCTTCAGTATTATTTGATATTTTGTTTTTAATAATAAAAAATATGATAATGATTATGTTCACTGTATTGTTAATATACAATATTTATTGGGTGAAATTGTGGAATGGTCTGGATAATGAGCTCAAAAATAGTACCAACATAAAACTGTTTAAAAAATTATATAAAAACATGTTAATAAAAATATATGAGAATGAGGACAGGCAGACTATATAGGTGATGATGAAATTGAGAGTAAGTCTGTGACTGGTCTTCTTGTATTTAGTGTATAGTTATAGGTATGTGTATATGTATGTACTGTATATATGTATTGTATGTGTGTCTATATGCATAACATAAGTATCTGTATATATGATTTGATTTGGTCGATATTATACCATGTCGGTATGTTTTGATATGTTGGTATGTTTCTTTTTTGTTTATTGCTTTTGTTTTCTTTTGTATATATAGTTTATTATGGTGGAAAGTGACATTTGATTAGCGGTGGTATAGAGGGTTAGGATTGGATAAGTTATTACTTCTTCCTAATCCTTTCTGAACATTGTTATGTTATTGCCTTGTGGCTACGCTATTCTGTTTGTTTATGATGATGTTTTGATTATTGTATTTTTTATTTAAATTTTTATATCTTTATTGTTCAGAATAAAGTAATCAATCAATCAATATTATTAGTGTTTTATTATTTATTGTTAATATTTAATTTAATGTTAATTTATTATTATTTATTGTTAATATTATTAGTGTATTATTAGTGTAAATATTATTGTTATTATTATGTATTCAATTATTTATTTGGCATGTGGTGCTTTTTGTATTGTCTAGAACATACATAAGATGAGCATATTATAGCAGCAAAATAGAAGCACAATCATTTGAATGCAGCAAAAGTTTTGCTGCATTCAAATGATTGTGCTTCTATTTTGCTGCTATAATATGCTCATCTTATGTACGTTCTAGACAATACAAAAAGCACCACATGCCAAATAAATAATTGAATACATAATAATAACAATAATAATAAATGCTTCCAATGTTATAGTGTTGTTTGTATTTGGTTGCATTCACTGCATGAATATATTTGACTGACAGTGTTTTGGCATATTTAACATTTATCCTCCAAAATAAATCAACTGTTTTGGTTTAAGATTGTGCAAGCCTTCAAATTTTCTCACTGAACATTTCTCCTTCACATTTTTCACCTGTAGGCATGTGACAAGATTTAACATGATATTGCTCAACCTACCTCTGTAAAGTCAGCTAACAACTTATTAAAATGCACCAGAATTCAGCAAATAACATGTATGATAATAAAAAACTTCTGGGGGAGGACCCCCAGACCCCCCACTAATCATTTCCTTCAAACCAATGTACAACAACCTGTACAATCTGTTACATTGGCCAACCAATCTACATTCAAACTGCCATAATGTGTAGGGGGGCACTACAAGACACACATAGGCCTACAACACACAGATAAGGTGTATATCTCTGTGCAATATGATATGGTTATCAAATTAGAGGGTTATTTTCCAAAAAGTATATTGGGGCAGGGCGGCGGGGGCAGGGGTGGGTACGAGGCAGAGCCCCCCCACAAAACCAATCCCAATTTAACCCCTGTGCGCGCGCATGTATGTTCACTCCATGAAGTGACTGTTCAGCTTTAACAGCAGCTGAACATCACACTTAATATCTCCTCGTACGAAAAAGACTGGAAATAATCCTGTAAGATGCGATCAACGATGTTAATCCTTTCATCTCCCAAAAAGTTGTTTACTGGATCCATCTCACAGAGGAGTTGGCAAGTGGAAGTAACCAGCAGAAAGGTTGCTAACCAGCTGCCAGTGCCCAGCTTGGCTGGGTGGTGGTGGGGATTGCTAGCAAGCGGTCAAGCTAACAAGCTAATGCCCTTCCTTTTGTGAACAAGCACTTGTAGACAAATAATAAAACAAATCTCAGAAAAAAAACCACCTAAAGTCTTCACAAATCCCTCTAATCCACAACAAATACAGTAGCTTGAAAAATGGAGATTTCACAAACGATGTTACGCGTTTTGTTATTTAGTAAGTTTTCACCAGTCTTCCAGTCCCAGTTTTTGACCAGAGCTGTGTACAACTGTAACACTATTGAGGAGCTGACATTAGGCGAGCACCCTTATTTTCATGAGCATTTTTTGGCTTCACATCAATAAAAAGTGATTGTTAGGAAGATTTTTTGTAGTTTTATTTTTTGGTTCTGTGGTGTGTGTGTGTTAGTGTTATCTTGCCGTCTGAGGCCGCAGTGCGTCAATACATTTCCACAAAACGATGTATTTTACAGATATCGGTGTTTCCCACAGACCAGGTAGCAATTTGTGGTGCTCCACTGTGCCGATGAGGGAGTCGTGCGCGGTGGTGTCGTGGCGGTCGGTGGAGTTGGTCATTGGAGTGTATGCAAAGTGTTTACAGCGGGCGGTGTTCAAACACACAGTATTTTTCTTCAGAGTCACCTGCTGGGACTATTTTAAAGCTACAAGAAGCATTTGAGATTATTCAGTTCAATCTAAATTCTTTTAAGTTCTTTAAGAGAAGACAGCTAAAACAATTTTTACCAGAACCCTGCCTGGTTTCATTCCTCGACCCAACTTTACATTACAGGGCAGGCCATTAGTTTGCTGGACTTGATGTTGGTGGAAAACCTGTCTTTTAAATTTATGAAAATTACTCACCAAAATTGAAGTTAAAGTTTAGTTTTAGTAAAAACTAAACTTTAACTTCAATTTTGGTGAGTAATTTTGCGCCGATTGCAATTTTTTGGGCCGATTCCGATTTTCCATGGAATGTGACCTGCCGATACCGATTTTGGCCGATTCCGATTTCATTTTTTCAAACCACTTCACAGCACACACAAAGACTATTTTCTTTTTATCTTTTCTTTAATAGAACATTCTGCCAGATTTTCAGTAATAAATTTTCAACACCTCAAAGGTTGAAAACAAACAAAAAGACATTGTTCTTTGTAAACTCTTTCTTCATGTTTGGTATTAACATATTAATTCCTGAAATAGGAAATTCACACAAATATTTTTTCTTTTCCCATCCAATATCTGGCACAAAAACAACTTGCCCCTCATATATTATTTGCCTACTGCTATGGAACACACTTTCATAAGCCTATTTAGATCTGAAAACTTATGCCTTATAGAACAACCCATTTCTTCATTCAGTATCAAAATACAAAAATAATTTGCAGTCATACTTATACCATAGCCATTCTATCATCTTTGTCAAATGTGTATTTGTAGAGTAATTTCCAATGGAATCAAGTGCAACCAAGGTTGTAAAACAAACAAAAAGGTAGGGCTGCACAATTAATCGAATTTAATCGAAAATCGCAATTTTGGCTGCCATGATTAAATTAAATGAAAATCGCGATTTATTTCCATTTAAAATGCGAGCTCTGCTGCATCTGATCAAGCACTTTTGACCAGTACTCCGCCAAACCATTAGGGGGCGAACCGACGCATGTAAGGTTTCATTACTCCGCCTAAATAAGCAAGCAAGCCAAGGCACAGTAATGAAACCTTACATGCGTCGGTTCGCCCCGTAATGGCGTGAGAGTAGGTAACAGATTGAGGTGAGAGAGAAAAGCTAACTATGTCGGAACAACAGACTATTTAGCACTGGAGGCAATGCTGTGACCTGCCTTCGCTCATGTTTAAAGCCAGAGCATGTTGATAGGCTGGTCTTTCTAGCTAAAAACTTGTAGGCCTCAGTATAATGCTATGTAATTGTTGCAATTGAGTTTTCAGTTCCTTCATCCTTTGGTAATTTCTTGGATAAAATTCATTTATTTGTCATTTGGAAATAAGAATTTCTCTTTTAAATTTCATTCTGCACTGAAAGCTGTTCATATTGTTTGTTTGAATATAGTGAAATAAAATTTAAGTGATTTCCCTAACATCAAGAATAATTGTGATTAATAATCATGATTACAATTTTGATCAAGATAATCGTGATTATCATTTTTTCCATAATCGTGCAGCCCTACAAAAAGGCATTTTTTTTCTCTCTCTCTTTGTACAGATCTAACTAGATGTTTGGTAATAGGCTAACGTATTAATTCCTGTAATGGGAAATTCACACAACCACAAACATTTTCTTCTTTTCACATCCAATATCTGGCACAAAAAAAAATTCACTATATTTGGATATATAATAGTGAATTTTTTTGTTGTTAATGGCGCGCGCACCAGAGCTCGTTAGGCGCGCAGGACTGACACTGTTCTGCGCAACACAATCGCACTAGAAAGCATGTTCAAGCTGCCCGTGTAGCTGCAGTCTTTTTAGTTGCGAATTACAAGTATTTCCACTTTCATCTCTATGTGATACACACGTTCTGATTGGCAGAAAATCGGCATATTTTAATTTTGCCCGGCCGGTCGCCGGTCATGGCCGATCACGTGAAAATAGGCCGATTCCGATCAGCAGCTGGTCAATCGGTGCATCTCTGGTTTTTACCTTAGTTTTTTGCCTTTTTGGTGGCAATCTTTCAATCATTCTTTAGTTGACATTCAAGGAATAAATTGCAAAAAACAAGCTGGAGGTTTTTAT
The DNA here is from genome assembly GCF_027579695.1 of Neoarius graeffei. Lineage (NCBI taxonomy): Eukaryota > Metazoa > Chordata > Actinopteri > Siluriformes > Ariidae > Neoarius > Neoarius graeffei. Next base: position 90,580,020 of record NC_083569.1, read on the forward strand.
TTTAAATATTGAACTCAACACTTACCTCAACCAATACTAAAATGAAATAAATAGTATAATGTAACAACAAAATATCATAATTAGATGTAAGAAACCACTTAAGGTAACACCAAGGCAACTAACAATAATGAAAAAGCATTACCCTAATTGGTGCAAAGCCTGCATGCCCTATCAGAACATTTAATTCTGCGTGGCTTCTTGAAAAAAAAAACTCCAGTGCCCTATCGTAAGGGAAGTGATTGCTGAAGCGGGATAAACGGGATAATGCAATAAGGCCGGTTCCTCACGTCAAGCTGCTGCTGTCTGCATCAAAACTGGTTTATAGCCTGACTCAGGGATGTCCGTTTCCTGTAAGCCAAGGAGGCTATGATAAAGCTCATCACGAGCATGACGTAGGCTACCTTATAAAATAAGGGGTCGGAGGCGAATCAGGAAGGCTGCGTTATTTTTAATTAGCCTAACAGGCCTACTTGCAGTCCGGGTATATGCACACCGGCAGGCCTGTGGACACGCCTCTCCGTCTCTGTGTGCGCGCGCGTGAATGAGAAGAAAGAGCACTATGAATGAACGGAACGATACGCAACGGAAATTTTTTTTTTTCAAAATCGCGAGTCTGATTGTGTGGCGCTGCACAACACAATGGTCTATGTATGGGAAACCCTGGTTATTTATGATGTTACAACAGGGCTAACGTCCACCTACGAAGACAGCCAAAAGCGCACAGCCTACTGACCGCAATGTGTTTCCTCAAATTCGACGTTGAGTTTTTATAAGCTGAAACGTCCACTGGTTTGGGGAGACACATTGTGACACCGCATAACATAACTATTATTTGTTGTTGTTTGGAGAGTGAACATGGTTTGTATGTGTGGCCAGGGGTGTGCCTCTTCGGCTTGATGAGAAACGCTGGCCGCTGTCTCTGCCATTTTTCTTCTGCTTCCGGGCTCTTTTCCACCTGGACTGGTCTTGCCGTGGGAATTGTGTGCGAGGGCGGGCGCGCGCGGCGGCTTGGCTCTGTTTGATTGGCGAAACGGAGTTAAACCATAGCTCCTCCCACTATTGCCCCTTTTCCACTACCAATGCGGCTGAGTTGGGCTGAGCCGTGCTGAGTTGGGCTGAGTCGAGCTGAGTGGGGCTGTTGGAGTTGCATTTCGACTACAACTGCGCTGAACCGTGCTGGCTGGAAGTGGGTGGACACATTGGGTGGAGTTAGCGAAAGTGGGTGGACGTCACGTGATGTCGTTAGGCGGCACAAACAGTGACATCAGTGATCTTTTAAGCGGTCGTCTCACGATCCGGATAGTAAACAATAAACATGGAGTCGTTAGTGTTGCTGGTCTTGGTGCTGTGGCTTGTTGTCACCGACAATGCCAACAGATACTGGCAAGAGCGTATAGATGAGGCAAGGTGCATAAGGCTTCAGAAATTCTCGTAATTCGTAATTCTTCTTCTTCCGGGTTTACGGTGTTTACAGATCCCAGCGTGCTCGCGGGGCGTGTGTGGGCATGTGAGGACACTCCTCCTCACCAATCAGTGCACAGGGGAGTGTCTGCTCACGCCTCCAGCCCCACTCGGCTTGGTTTGGCTCGCTTCAGCCCTACTCCAAAACCGTGCGAGTTTTGGGTGCTAAGCAGGGCTGAAGCGAGCTGTCGTGCTGCTCTAAGGTAGTCGAAACGCGAGCCGTGTCGGGCTGAAATGAGCTGAAGTGAGCTGAAAAAGGGTAGTGGAAAAGGGCCATATGGCTCTGGCTGCTACATGTGATTGGTGAGATGCGGTCATGTGACAGAGCCTCTGCTGGAAGTCTCGACAAAACATAAACAGACCACGCATCGCATGGATCAGTAAAAATAAAGTAGCGAGTAACGAGCAGAATATAGCCCAATGTAACGGAGTAAAAGTACCGCTTCTTCTTCACAAATATACTCAAGTAAAAGTAAGCTGCATTAAAACTACTCTTACAAGTACAATTCATCCAAAAAGTTACTCAAGTAAGTGTAACGGAGTAAATGTAGCACGTTACTACCCACCTCTGATTAGAAATTACAAAATAAACGTATTTTCTAATTTTACCTCATGCATGGACTGAATGTGCTTTTATTTTGAAGTTGTGTTCAACAAAAACGCAATGCGCGCGACATGAACATGACATGAAATCCCACGAAACCTAATCCCGCGATAACTACTTCCGTAATTTGTCCAGACCAACCACAAACTTGTACGTCATCCTTCAAATGGTCCAGCCAAATCACATAGTGTGACGTCACAAGCAGGCGTCGGAGCCCGAGCCGATCTGTAGATCTGATTCCTACTTTTTGGTGAATAATCTCATTATTTTTACAAAATATTACATACACAAGTGTCGATATGCCAAATCCCTCCCTTCATGGCCTGCTCTTAAGAATGAACTGTCCTTGTTACAAAAATGTCTGAAATATATAAATAATCCCCATGCAGATATACTGTACACATTCATAGCAGAAGTTAACCTTTCATAAACCCCTTGCTTTTTTTTCCATTTTAAAAATATTGTGTTTGTGTATATATTTGATAAGTTTTCTTTTTAGATTATATTTTCAGAGGAGATGTGATTTTATGTTGTAATATAAAATAATTCTGTTTATGTTTGAATTTAATAAAAAAAGATCTGATTCCTACACAGAATCGACTGATGATCATCTGCCAGCTGTGCTTCGCATCTCCACCTCAGACATTCAACCTGACTCTGATGCACTTGTTAAAGACCAACAGAGACTAGATTTCTCTCACTGAACAAATAAAAAACTGAAAAACACCAAATGAGGTGATTAGACTACAAATGTGGGCATCATTATTATAATATGATGTATCTTGCTTGATATTTGGAGTAGAAAGACAATATTGTGATGTCTTTATTGTGTTTTGGGGTGAATGTGACTGAAAAAAAAATGGTACAAACGTTCACATTTTGTTAACCATTGTTTTGGGAAATTTGATTGAATAAATGACAGTTTTTGTAAGGCAACCTCGTTTTTTCCATACTCTTACCAGTCTTAGCAGCTTGTAAAAACAATGTTATTTACTGCTTTATATAAAGAAATACAATTAATATTATGCAGAATTTAGTTCAGCCTTTTGGTCCGGCCCTCCACAAAATGTTCTGTTTCTCATGTGGCCCCATGGAAAAAATAATTGCCCACCCCTGTTTTAGTGAGTATGGTGACTGAGCTAGTTCTTACCGTTAGTTGCTAAGCTACTACTGTTAGCATGTAAATGGAGTTAGCTGAGTAGCATGCGCCTTCACAGGAGCGAAGGAGACCTGCGGTGGGCTGCATGTAGGAAGCCTGGGATTATTTACAAGTTTCTAAGTGAGTATAGGGATTGTGGATGCTAAAATTATGCACATGGTTGTTCATCAGTGTATTCATTTGAGATTTTGACTTTCAATGTAATGCCGCTTTTCCACTACAAACGCGGCTGAGTGGGGCTGTTGGAGTTGCATTTCGACTACAACCGCGCTGAACCGTGCTGGCTGGAAGTGGGTGGGCACATTGGGTGGAGTTAGCGAAAGTGGGTGGACGTCACGTGATGTCGTTAGGCGGCGCAAACAGTGACATCAGTGAGCTTTTAAGCGGTAGTCTCACGACCCGGATAGTAAACAATAAACATGGAGGACATGGAGTCGTTAGTGCTGCTGGTCTTGGTGCTGTGGCTTGTTGTCACCGACAACGCCAACAGATACTGGCAAGAGCATATAGATGAGGCGAGGCACATAAGGCTTCAGAAATTCTCGTAATCCGTAATTATTCTTCTTCTTCCGGGTTTACAGTGTTTACAGATCCCAGCGTGCTCGCGGGGAGTGTGTGGGCATGTGAGGACACTCCTCTTCACCAATCAGTGCACAGGGGAGTGTCTCCTCATGCCCCTAGCCCCACTCGGCTCGGTTGGGCTCGCTTCAGCCCCACTCCAAAACGGTGCGAGTTTTGGGTGCTAAGCAGGGCTGAAGCGAGCTGAGTCGTGCTGCTCTGAGATAGTCGAAACGCGAGCCGTGTCGGGCTGAAGCGAGCTGAAGTGAGCTGAAAAAGGGTAGTGGAAAAGGGCCATAAGTGTGCTTCAGACATCGCCACTCATGCTGCTGCAATAGAGGTGCTCAGGACTTGCAGCTGCCAGGGACTTTCTGCACGTGGACCGAGTTTTTCTTCTTCCTCCTGCTCGCTGTGTATGGAAGGTTTGAATGGACTGTTACTACCATCTTTCTGAGTTTCCAAGGGACTGAGAGTACTAACTCTTCTCCAGCTGAGGGTTACATATGAGCTCCAACAGCACGCCAACAAACATGGTACCATAGACTGAGTTAGAAAATCCCGGGTAATATTATTATTTTCATTTGTTTATTTTATTTTATTTTTTTTTTTGGGGGGGGGGGGGGGGGGTTTGAAATAAATACTGTGATATTTTTGCAATCACTGTGTGTGTATGAGAGTGATTCGTGTTAAATAGTGATGTAAGCCATTTCACTGCAAGATCTGATTTATGTGGAACATTAAAGGGCCATACCTGAGTAAGTACGAAGCATGGGAGTTAAAGCTCACACATACAGTATAGCTACATTATAAGCTAACTGGGCCTCTTTGCACCTTGGTTTGAATCATGTTTTTTTTTGTACAACCCTGATTCCAAAAAAGTTGGGACAAAGTACAAATTGTAAATAAAAGCGGAATGCAATGATGTGGAAGTTTCAAAATTCCATATTTTATTCAGAATAGAACATAGATGACATATCAAACGTTTAAACTGAGAAAATGTATCATTTAAAGAGAAAAATTAGGTGATTTTAAATTTCATGACAACAACACATTTCAAAAAAGTTGGGACAAGGCCATGTTTCCCACTGTGAGACATCCCCTTTTCTCTTTACAACAGTCTGTAAACGTCTGGGGACTGAGGAGACAAGTTGCTCAAGTTTAGGGATAGGAATGTTAACCCATTCTTGTCTAATATAGGATTCTAGTTGCTCAACTGTCTTAGGCTTTTTTTGTCGTATCTTCCGTTTTATGATGCGCCAGATGTTTTCTATGGGTGAAAGATCTGAACTGCAGGCTGGCCAGTTCAGTACCCGGACCCTTCTTCTACGCAGCCATGATGCTGTAATTGATGCAGTATGTGGTTTGGCATTGTCATGTTGGAAAATGCAAGGTCTTCCCTGAAAGAGATGTCATCTGGATGGGAGCATATGTTGCTCTAGAACGTGGATATACCTTTCAGCATTGATGGTGTCTTTCCAGATGTGTAAGCTGCCCATGCCACACGCACTAATGCAACCCCATACCATCAGAGATGCAGGCTTCTGAACTGAGCACTGATAACAACTTGGGTCGTCCTTCTCCTCTTTAGTCCGAATGACACGGTGTCCCTGATTTCCATAAAGAACTTCAAATTCTGATTTGTCTGACCACAGAACAGTTTTCCACTTTGCCACAGTCCATTTTAAATGAGCCTTGGCCCAGAGAAGATGTCTGCGCTTCTGGATCATGTTTAGATACGGCTTCTTCTTTGAACTATAGAGTTTTAGCTGGCAACGGCGGATGGCACGGTGAATTGTGTTCACAGATAATGTTCTCTGGAAATATTCCAGAACCCATTTTGTGATTTCCGATACAGAAGCATGCCTGTATGTGATGCAGTGCCGTCTAAGGGCCCGAAGATCACGGGCACCCAGTATGGTTTTCCGGCCTTGACCCTTACGCACAGAGTTTCTTCCAGATTCTCTGAATCTTTTGATGGTATTATGCGCTGTAGATGATATGTTCAAACTCTTTGCAATTTTACACTGTTGAACTCCTTTCTGATATTGCTCCACTATTTGTCGGCGCAGAATTAGGGGGATTGGTGATCCTCTTCCCATCTTTACTTCTGAGAGCCGCTGCCACTCCAAGGTGCTCTTTTTATACCCAGTCATGTTAATGACCTATTGCCAATTGACCTAATGAGTTGCAATTTGGTCCTCCAGCTGTTCCTTTTTTGTACCTTTAACTTTTCCAGCCTCTTATTGCCCCGTCCCAACTTTTTTGAGATGTGTTGCTTTCATGAAATTTCAAATGAGCCAATATTTGGCATGAAATTTCAAAATGTCTCACTTTCGACATTTGATATGTTGTCTATGTTCTATTGTGAATACAATATCAGTTTTTGAGATTTGTAAATTATTGCATTCTGTTTTTAATTACAATTTGTACTTTGTCCCAACCTGTTTGCACCGTGGGTCAGAGAGGACTGAAATTTCATCTGTGCTGTATGTCGAGCATGTATAGCATATTTGACAATAAAGTTGACTTGACTCCTGACATTTATTTACTGTAGATCAGGATTTTAAAACATGAATCAGCCTCAGAGATGCGCAGAAACGTCAGCAGTGATTCCATAATATCCATGCAAATTTAAGCTCCAAGATTCATGTCGGGGAAATAATATGGTTTTAGAAAGCGATGACTGACACAATTCTTTGTATATTTGAGAGGAAACATCAACTTCTTTGAGTGTTTGTGTCACTTGTTGATATTCCACGTGCGCCGGATCCGCCATGTTTCTATCGCAGAGTCGATGTCGGCAGTGAGGAGACTCGAGCTAATAAACTCACGAGGTGCAGGTTCACATCAGATTATTTGAGCTCATGCCAATATATATATATATATATATAATATATAAAAATGAGACCATCTAAGCTTCTGTTTATGTAAAAATTGATGGATTTTACAATTATCGAGCCATTCTGTAATCAGAACTAAAGGTTTAATTGAACAGTTAAACCACTTACAGTGGGGTGAAGGGCTTAATTTTTATCTGAAAATGCGGCTGAAGAGACGATCGATTAGTCTGTCAGTGTTTAAACCTCTGTGGGAAACTGAGCGAGCCGTCAGAAAACAAAAGAAAAGAGGAATCTATCTTTTCTCTGTTCCTGCTTTTGTGTTCTTGTTTCTTTCTCTGTAAGATCAAAACATTAGGTGTATAACTCCATACTCACTACTGTGGAGTCGAGCCCATGCGTTCTCAGGCTAAGATCGCTAAGCACTAGCTAGAACAATTTGAACAATCTGTCCAGAAAAATGATGTCATCTAATCCTGCTCTCTCTTCCAGCTGCACTCACTAGTCAGGTTTTCCTTTTCCGCTGGAGGGAGAGTCGAGTACACCATGTTTGCCCACGCCGATGTGTTTTGGTGAAAAGTAGGTCAGACACCCCACGGTGGTCACGTGATATTGTTGCTCACTTGCTTCGGCAATCTCTAGAATTGTAAAATGCGGGACACTTTTTATCTCGGCAAAACATTTACACACAGGATACACGGTGTGTGCAGCAGCGAAACATCTCCAAACTCCAACAGCAACAGAAATAAAACATTTTACCCAGAATTCAACTTTGCAGTCAGAACCTTTAACTGCATGATTATAAAACTCTTCGACTTCTTCGTCCAGCACAACAACAACATTCACCTCTGAAAGGGAAAGAGTTTTATACTCATCACTTTTCCACACACATGGTGGAACAAATCATTCTTTCAGAATAATCCGTTTTTTCCACACAGTGTTTTACTCACATTTATAATCTTTCATTTTTACAAGTGAAGCTGAATTCAATCAAATCATAAAGCTGAACAGTGAAGGCTAAAGAACAGTGGTTTACTCAGAGTCTGGGGATTTGGACTCAACCCCTTCCAGTCTGATCTATCAGCGGATAAATAGTTTGTATGATCTATAACGATGTCCAAAGTTGATGCTAAGGCCATTATTAAAAAATGTTCTGTTTCCAGTCCACCGGCCGGGTGAGTGCCGTTTGTGCGGTTGAAATTTTTTTTTTTAACGCCAGTTTTTCGACATTTTTTTCAGGTTCATAAATCTAAAATCGAACTTGACATTTACGCATTCCCAGGGCTTTCCACTAAGGTGGTGTTTACATTAGACCGTATGTCTCGTTTTCGTCGCGGATGCACTGTCCATGCACATTAAAACGTCGGGAAACGACTCCACAGGCGGAACAACTTGAATCCGCCAGGGCCCACGTATTCAACCCAGTTCGTATCTGATCCGGTGCTGTGTAAACATTGAGGAATGAGGAAACGCTGTGCTGAGCTCTAGCTGACGTCGTCATTGGACAACATCACTGTGACATCCACCTTCCTGATTCGCTGGCGTTGGGATCACACACACAGCGGCTCAGTCCCAAATCACTGCTCGTGCGCTTCACTCGCGCGCTCTGAGCTGCGCAGGGCCAGAGTGCGCACCCTCCAGAGGGCACTCGCTGTTCAGGGCGGAGTGATTTGGAGCGCAGGAGGAAGCGCTGAGCCGCACTGAGGTTTATTTACACATTTCAACTTATTTACCTCCTTCAGGCGCTTCAGTGAGAACATGAACATCACAGCCAGGTGTGTTTATCTGCTGGAGAAGGTGTTCGCTTGCCATCCTTCCACTTGCAAGTGGTGAGTGACTTGCGCATGCCCGATATGCACTGGGATCATGTGACGTGCCGTCTAATTAGTCATGTGATTAGCGTATCCGTTTATTGGCGTTGCTGTGTGCACGCGAATCGTTTTAAAAACGTTAATCTGATGATCCGCTGATATGGTCTAATGTAAACACCACCTAAGGCTCATACTAGCCAGGCATGACAAATAAGTAGCCAGCCGGGGGGGGGGGGGGGGGGGGGGGGGAGAGTAAACACAAAATAAACTCCTGTGCACGCAGTTCCCAGGATTAAATGTATTTTCCACAGACCATTTATTTATTCACTTTACTCAAATACAAAGTAAAATGGTAGTAAATCTTCTTTCTTTTCTTGCGTATTGCATCATGAGGTGTTCCTGGCTTGTAAATCTCTTATTTTCGGTGCATGACACATTCACGCAGCTGAGCATGCTATGAATTAACAACGACAACGGTCTGCAGTGGCGGCTACACAATTACACACTCAGCCAACATTTCTCCATTTGTGTATGAAAATACACTCCAACCACTCAGTTTGGTTTAATTTACAACCAACGGTGTCTTTTGATGCCAGCACGTAATTGACCGAGAGAAGACTGGTTTACCGGAGACAAAATAAGCGTTATCTCTGCTTCTGTTCCCTCCGCCGAGTGCGCGCGCACTCTGAACTGAATCAGCTCTGCGCATGCGCCGTGCGGCACAAAAAAATGGCAGCCATCATGAAGGAAGGAGATCCGGAGTTTTCAAACATTTGCTTAAGTATGAAATCGCAAAATGGTATTCTAGCGAACAAGAAAATAGTAAAGATTCAGAAAAACAAATCATTCAGTGATCATTTTAATAGTGTAATTTCATCCGAACTAGGCCTAACGCTCGATTTAGAACTACAAAAAGTCCGTATGTCGGACATTTTAAGTACCTTTGTAAAAGTTTTGCAAATGTTGCAGTCAGCATTTAAAATGCTAACTTAAAGTTTTTGTACAAGTTTCAGTTGATTAAACTGTCGTATTTAATTAAATGTGTCTGCTTTTGTAATAAAAAAAAGTATTGAAAGAAAAAGCAAACACAGCATTGCGATTTCTTATCCATCCATATAAAACAAAAAATCCCGACTGAAATTTTTTTTGCTCACCCGGTGGACAGGAAACGGATTTTTTTTTTTAAGGATGGCCTAATCTGTGTTTCTCTCCTATGAATGAATGAATGAATGAATGAATGAATGAATGAAAAGTACAAACAGGTCTCAGGTGCTCCATTATAACTCACTAACTCCCCCACACTCCTGCTGCAGACTCCAGAGAAAGAAATAACATGAGAGTTATAAAACACATTTCTTTATGGATCTGATTCAAATCCACGATGACCTTCACCGTGTTCTGTTGCTATAGTGATACAGGGGCGCGCTCGTGAGAGGGGAGACATTTAATGGCAGGAGATGTGAAACGGTACGACATGCTCCAGACTCGATGGCCTTTGCCTCGCCCAGAGTAACCCGGATGTTCAACTGGAATATTTGTGGTGTTGAATTTTGCAGCCTGAATCTGACTGGTTGAATCCGACACTGAAATTAGCGACCTGAATCCAAATTTCTGAAGATCTGAAAACTCAGTTATTCTGTCTGAATTTGTGAACACTGAAAAAATATATTTGAAAAAACATACTTGATTTTTTAAATCTGAATTTTAAAACATGAATCTTTGAACACTGAAAAATGATAACTTGAATTTCAAGGATGTTAATTCAAAATAAATAAATAGACATGAGGTTTGCAACAGTATATATTTCACTCCTGGGTGTAAATTAGAGTGTTTTGGGTTTTAACCCCCCAATAATCAAAAGCAGCCAATACAACGCCCCAAATAATCATATCGTCATGATGAATGAAAAATATTAACTGTTATAAAACATGATAAAGTGGTCGGTTTTCTTGATTCAATGTAAGTAGGAAGTAAAGAATGACATTTCTTTCAGCCCCCCGTCCCTGTGTAAGACGTGTTTGTGGAACCCATCCTCCTCTCCCCGCGTCTTCTCACAAGCAGTAGCTGGTGCGAGTGGGAGCGAGCCGTCATACAAAATGAAAAGAGGAGCAACAAAAAAACAACCAACAGCTTTAACTTGTTGGTGCAACAAAAAGATAAAAAAGCCTCTTCCCAACAGGAGGTATGTTACGGTAATGGTGCTGACACTCATGAGTCAAAGAACTGAATGAAAGTCTGATTTTCTGCTGTGGTTTCACTGTGTGAAGTGAACTGTTAGCTAACTAGACTAGCCTTCAGAGAATCACACCGCTTTTATCAGAGATACTCGCAAACTGCGATTATTTCGAAGATTTATCAAGTGGTTATTTTTAAATAATAATTTAGGAATTACCCGTTGCCAGGGTTTTAACAGCAATTAATGCTGCAATAATTATGAGGCAGGCAATGATTCACTCAATTGACAATTTGATTCACGATATACATTTTTTAAATAGCTAATGATTTCATGTCCATTATTTGCACGGAAATCCCCTCAAATTATATCACTTCCCAGCCACAGACTGGCCTGTTTGTTTGTTTGTTTGTTTGAGATATTCCAGAAATAAACGTATCACAATCACCAATTTTCAGAGGGAACTAAATTTCACCAGTTTTATGAAATCGAAAGGCCGTCTCGCTTTTACAATGACTGTAACAGGTTGCCACTAAATTTAACACTAACAGCAGCATTAACTGCAATGAAACTTTAAAACGAACAGATCATTGTAATGCATCACAGTAATAATTAAAAACATCTCCTCCACGTTTTTATTCACAAGTGCCTCGAGTAATCAAGATGGCACAACATGCACTGCTAAATGTGAACACAAACATTATCCTGGTTCAGTGTTTTCAAGTATTTTCTGCACAGGTTACACTATTGTACAAGACTGCTCAGTGAGGTCATTATACAATTTTACATACATTTTTATAATTATAAAAAATTAAAAATACCCCCTTTACAAAATATTTTTAATGATCGTATGCCTGGCCCTTTCCCAGTGGATCTAGTTAGTCTACGTGCTGATTAAACATGTATATTATTAATGTCCTAGCAATGGCTAAAATGGCTAGGATACGAGGTCTGTAATTATTAACACCCCCCCCCCCAACTAAAAACCCAAGGCCTCGCCCTTCCACTACCACAGTGATCAGTGCACACTCATTGACAAATGGCTTAATTTACATTAGGGGGGGACCATTAAAATCCCAGGAATATTCTTAAATTAATATTAAATTAATTTAAATATCCCAGGAATGTTTCCTCGGGAATATTCTTTACTCTGCGAACGTCTTTTTTTTTTTCCAAGTTTAACATGGAGCAGTATTTTAAATAGAGCAGCAGCTGCAATTATAAGTAAATTGTGCCTAATTACTCAAACTTCCACTGGGAAAAAAAATGTTGATTCCTGATTACTTAGAGCAGGGGTGTCAAACTCATTTTGGTTCAGGGGCCACATACAGCCCATCTGATATCTCAAGTGGGCCGGACCAGTCAAATAATTGCAAAATAACCTTTGTCAACTCCAAATCTTTAGCATTGTTTTTTCAGTAGGCTATGCTTTATGCTTCAGCCTACATTTGTAGCCGACAATCACTGATCACAAGGGATCTAGATTATTACACATTTATTCACAGAGAGGCCAATGGATTTGAAATAAAATGCATTTCACTCTCAAATAACTGGTTTATTTTTATACAGTTGAGTGAATACATTTTTACATCTGACAACCTGAACCAACTCCCCACACTAAACTCAAGTGGGAGCTATGAAGAAAGTAGCCTAAACATCCTGCCTAAATGTGCAAATTTATGAAAAATAAAATTAAATTAACAAACACAAGTTATAGCAGTGCATGAGCAATATGATTAGGCTACATCAGATCAAACTATTTTGTAGGCTAGGCCTACTGAAGCTGAGAATGATACACTGCACAATATTCATTGTCTTTTAAAGTGAAACCAGAGTAATCTTATTTTCAAAGAACTGCATTCTTCAGACTGCAAACATTTGTGAACATTACAAGAATTAGGCCCAGGCCTTAATGCTGATTAACCTCCCTCCCCGCTTTCTCTCACCAAGTCTATCGGCTGCTGCTGGCTCCTGACACTTGGCATCTTTTAGCCTTCACGAGGGCATCAATATCAGGTTTCAAATCCTGAGTAGCAGCACATTTCACAATGTCATTCAAGTGTGCGTTTGATAACCTTGAGCGGTGCTTTGTTTTGTTGAGGTTCATAACAGAGAACGCCTGTTCACAAAGATAGGTAGTCCCAAATATGGATAAAACCTTTGCAGCCAGGGATGTTAATTTGGGGTACCCTGGCAAGAGATATTGATAAAACGTGTCCTAAGCCCACCGACGCAAATTTCTGCTTCATATCAGAATCACACTGCAAGTCAATTATCTCGAGTTGGCTGTCAGCAGGCATATCAGAAGCATTGAGCATTTTGGTTATTTCTTTAAAAATTCATAAGTTGTCACAGGAATGGGCTAGAGATTTACTTTTTTTTGACATCCTTAGAAATTTTTTCTCTACAAGTCTGGGGCCGGATTAAACCATCTAGCGGGCCGCATGTTTGACACCCCTGACTTAGAGTATCAGATCATGTGACACCGTTCCACAATTATCGACACCCAGATGATATTTTTTTGAAATAAACAAACAACCGGTATGTGGTATTAAGTGAAAACAAAACAGTTTTTTATTCAAAATTCGTTTTACATAGACTTATATTTAGTACAAAATATCTTTTATATAAATATATCAATGTCGGTGCTTACGTAAATGAGGAAATAATTCTAATGTACGGTGGCCAGGAAGTGCAAAACAAAATTACAAACTGTAAAACACTTTTACATTTATTAAAACAAAATTACATTGCCAAAACACTTACCAAGGACAAAACAAATTTACATCTTAGAAAACAAACTGACAAGATGTGAAACACTTTTACGAGCGCTGAGACAAATCTACAAGTTGCAGAACACTTTTACGAGTCCTGAAACAAATTTACAAACGAAAATCTTGACAGAAGGGGAATGTACCAAATGCCGCAAGCGACTTGGAAGTACGGTGGCCGGGAAGTGATGGAGTGAGCGGTCAATCTGTGTCATCTTCTATGGAGTTTACGGTGAAAGAACTTCAACTGTGACTGAACGATGTTTTGCCCCTTTTGTGGAAAACACATGAACCACAAAATGGAACTCTGTCCATTCCAGCAGAATAACCGTGTCCATCATATAAACAGTTCCTGGAGTACAGAAGCTCAAAGACAGAAGAACGACAGTCCTGTAACTGTGGGCTGAAAGGAAGATATCGGCCAAAACAAGGAAGGAAACGTGTCCAGGTAAGCTCTATTGGCTGTTCTATACATAGCATTGCAAAACTGTATATCATATTTTATCTGTGCATGATGTATGAAATTAATTTTATGTTTATTATTTTACTAGATAAACATAAAATTGATGGTGCCACATGGAACTGATTTAAAAGCTCTAAGAGGGAAAACACTCCCGTTATTTACAGACCCGGAGGTAGCAGCACCTGATCTACTGAAACAAGCTGTCCAGAAAATGCGAACTTTCAACAAGGACATGCGTGATGGACTGTATATTCTTTTCTCTAGACTGCTCAGAGGTGATCCATGTGCCTGGGTCAGAAAGGACATTCAAACTGCCAGAATATAAAAATGAAACAGGAAAAGCATATTCCAGGATTACTTTTTCATTTGCATAGAAAGACACTTTAAAGGAGGTTTGTGGAGCTCATGATTCAATATTTTTTACATAATTACATACTCTACTGTAGGATACATAATAATCTGTTGGATTTTTTGTTTTTACAACAGTGGATGATACGTCAGACTCTGATTCTGAGATTGTCATCACATCAAGGAGCACAGGTAAATTCAATCAAGCTGACAGTGTGGTACATACATTTATTATGGATTTAATTTTTTAAAAATAAGTATGCATGTATTCATTCATTTATTGGATCTACATTTTAAGTGTAAAACCTACATCCTGGTCTATATTTTAGAAGAACAAGGCTTGTTTTGATTATTTTGCAGTTACTATCAGAAACACGGACAACCTTTCACCATCGATACATACTGTATGTGGGAAGGGAACAATAATGGAAGCTGTTACAAATTGTTGATAATTGTATGCGTTTCCTCTCAGGTTTTTGAACCACAAAACCAAAGTACTCCCCAACACAAACCTGATGATGAAAGGTAAGTACTCACTTTTATACAATCAGTAATTTATCTTTAAATTGCTGATGTGATTATCCCAGAGCATTTGCTTTGATGAACATGTAGCAGAAAACACTATACATGTAATGTGATTAATAATAAAAAATATCTTATTTATAAATCTGACTACTAAATGTTACTCAGAGCTCTACTGTAGCCTGTATCATGAACGTAGTAATTTTCTGAATTTTATCATGTTTCCGAGATGGACCGGGACATTCAGCCACAAATCAGCTTGGACAGGTATTAAGGCAGACTGTGGCAGCCTGATGTTTCTTGCTTTCAGTGTTGTTTCATACATTTTAAACTGTTTTTCAGATAGTAAGATCTGATACTGAGGATCTGGATTCACCTGAAACAAATCCAGACAAGACTTCTTGCTACAGGGAAGTAAAAAAAAATAAGAACTCAATTTTAATTCATGGATTCCATGGGAAAGAAATTTGTGTTTGTAAGATGTTTTAACATGGAAATGGTAATTTCCCAACAGTAAATACACAGACCTGTACGCACCAGATGTTGAGGAAGAGGACGAGGAACTGGCTGCAGTCAGTGTGAAAAAAATTACAAAAACACACAGCAATGTAAACTAACAGCTATTAACTGTAGCATTCCAGTTTTTCACTGTACAACGTACACCACTGTCCAGCTGTGGGTGACAGATTCAGACACTTAGTGTTCAGGCATAGACAGCAATGTTTCACTCCAAATCAGATGACGGGGCTCACCACGGTCTGGTTTCATAGTTTGTCGAGATTGCAGTTTCACTTTTCCCTGTGATGTTTCCAACTGACTCGGATACCTCTTCACCAAATGTTACGTTAATAAACAACAAAAATTCAGATATCGCCTTAATTATTTCTGTGATAGACTGGTCATGAGATTTTCTCAATCCATTTTAAAACAACAAAAGTGCATTTTCAAATGTACATGATTCTCAGGCTAGAAAATTTTACTTATAGAGCACCAAATTACAACATGGTCATCTCTTGGCATACATTTAAAAAAAATGCAGGAAGAAAGCCCAACAACATAACCATCAACGAACATGTAGTTCGGTTCCACTGAGTGGTAGGTTCTTCTTATAAGAACCTTCTGTGTGCTCTCCTCTCACATCCTCGAGGATTAAGGTCCCAGAGCAAATTCATCACATCTCTCTTCACTCGAAGATTGTACTTTTGCTTGAATACCTGCCACATCGTGCGGCAGACAAACAGTTGTCCAGGTCCACAAAGTTCCAATCTGATGGCGTTAATTATCACGTTTGCAGAGGAATAATCCTTTCTGCGGTACAACCCGGCTTCATTGACTACTTTTAAAAGTCCTCAAGCTGATGTTTACACTGCAGGAACTTGACATCATATCCATGATTACATCATACGAGTAGCCCTCATTCAAATATTGTATGTAATGGCAAGGCATATCTGGTCCTTCTGTCTGGTCCGTGTCCTTTTATAAACTCTAGAGACCGTCCACACGAAAAGCAAAGCAGTGTTAAGTGGTTCGTGTGTTTTCCACAAAAGGGGCAAAACATCATTCAGGTCATAGTTGAAGTTCTTTCAACATAAACTCCATAGAAGATGACACAAATTGACCGCTCACTCCATCACTTCCCGGCCACCGTACTTCCAAGTCGCTTGCGGCATTTGGTACATTCCCCTTCCGTCAAGATTTTCGTTTGTAAATTTGTTCCGGGACTCGTAAAAGTGTTCTGCCACTTGTAGATTTGTCTCAGCACTCGTAAAAGTGTTTCACATCTTGTCAGTTTGTTTTCTAAGATGTAAATTTGTTTTGTCCTTGGTAAAAGTGTTTTGGCAATGTAATTTTGTTTTATAAAATGTAAAAGTGTTTTACAGTTTGTAATTTTGTTTTGCACTTCCCGGCCACCGTACTAATGTTTGTAAACAAATGAACTGATAATGTTTAACCTGTCAGAAAATCTTTTTGCTCCACTTTCTAACTGTTTTTCGTAGATCACATTTTGTTAATGATTCATTGTTGTTTGTATTAATTTCTAGTTTTGTAGTTTACCAATAATTCAAACAATGCTCAGGTTGGTGAAGCTTCAGTATTTTCAAGCAACTGATTTTTTTCCATTGAGATTTTAAATTTAGATCTAAAAATATAAAATGTCTACTGATATTGGAATATGTGGTCAATATTTACAACAAACTGCAAAAAAAAAATTCTGAATGAAATAAAATCTGACGATTTCAAGCATGTAATTTTCTATATGTTAGGACTTTAATTCTGTTCTAATTCTATTTATTGCAATTGGATTCCAAATACTCTACAAACATGCCACTCTGTTATGAATCAGAAAAAAAAATATTATAAAATCATAGCACTTATATTTTTTTAAAAGTACTTCATGTACGGTACTTCAACAAATGTTACACAAAGATCGATCCATAACAGTTGTAAATGTCCCTTAATTCCACAGGGTGTCGATAATGGTGGACATCAGTGAAAGTGATCGCTATTATCGACACCTCACGTGACTCTCAAACGCGCGTTTAGATACAAAATGGCGACTGTCAAATGAAAGAGTTAGAAACCAAGTAGGTTTCGACAAGGAGATCATGAAATATCGGTGAATTTGATCAGTAAAAACATGTCCATGATCTTTCCACCATGCTTACCTGCGATGATAATGCCCGGGTTTTCCTCAAATTGTTGATCGTGCTAAAAAAATTCCATCTCAGGTAACGAGCTGTGTCATCAGATGGCAAGATCAAAGGGTGAGGCGGGTCTTCTGGTTGATTAATTAACCAATAATAACTGTTGGAACTGAAACTCACCTTTGTAAAATTGTTTTTTTATTGGTACATTTGAAAAGATGTCAATAATTATGGACTGTTGATAATTGTAGCCGCCAGTTTATTTCTTCTTCTAACCACAACCCCGTAAATTTATTTTTTATGGAAGAATCCAACTCTTTAATCGCCCCAATATCACGAGCACCGATGACCGTCTCCATTTTTGTGCAGGCCGCATAGTTGACAGAATATACATCGCGAACCGGGATTCGTCAAAGATATCCCAACTGACCAAAAGTCAACACTTTAAACACTCTGTGGGCCGGGAACCGCTAAAAATCACAGCCAGTCTCAAAGCGTACATTGCAAGGACTGAACAGTAATACTGAGGACCGAATCACGGACCCAAACCAACACCTTCCCTGGAATTTTTCATCAAATTTACACTGATCTCATGAATGACCCATATAGATGTCTAAAAACCGGAAAAATCTGATGCCTGCAAAACAATTTAATAAATTAAATAAAAGTAGTGAGAAGAAGTGTGTAGTCTGATGTAATGGAGTATAAATACATTTTTAAATCATAAATGTACTTGAATAAGAGTCTTGATGGTGGCTGGTGGTAAATTATTTGGGGGCCACAGTAAATAACATACATCACTAATATATAATTAAAAAGTTTATATAAAAGCTTTTTTGTCTTTTGAATCTGAACTGTGTTTCATCTGAATAACAAACACGGTACACAGAAAAGTTTTCATCCTTTTGTTAAAAACAAACAAACTTACGGTTTTGTCATCTGTCCTTTTGTGTAATTTATACTTTGTTTCGAAAATGTGTCCTCAGTCCATCAACTTTAAGTTTCTCCTCCAAACATCTTTGAAAGGAAAAATAATGGACTGAATAATCCACTTCATTCATGTTCAGTTCACCTGAGACTGAGCCTGGAACACGCCCACTGGTGACGTAATACGGAAATGTCACCAAAATGGGTTAGAATATATTCACCCATTGGAGCTCAAAACTCGGGGGGGCGTGTCACACTGTAGTCACACTGTAGTCACATGATGCGGTTGCCGCTGATTGGCTGCATGACCCTACAGCAGAGCGTCTCCTTGACTACAGCACTGGGCTCGTTACAGTTCACCCACAGATTCGCGCTTTATATCATTCTGCGTGTTTTTCTGTCTGACTGCGAGTTTAAAAAAAAAAAAAATCACAAACATCCACCCATCTTCTACCACTTATCTGGATCCGGGTCATGGGGGTAGCAGCAGAAGCAGAGCAGCCCAGACTTCCCTCCCCGGCCACCTCCACCAGCTCTTCCGGGGGAATACCGAGCCATTCCCGGGCCAGCCGAGAGCTGTAATCTCTCCAGAGATTTTACACAAATCTCTTATTGTTTTCTTATTTACAGAAAACTATCATCATGAGACTGTGTTCATATAAATCTATTATAGAGCTAAAGTGTGAAGCTGTAGTTCAGTATAACGGTGAGTTTAATCCTGTAGGATCAGACTTTACTTTCTCTTTCTTCTAACAGACTCCCAGTAAACTCCCAGTGTAGGTGATGGAAACCACAGCAACCCAATAACAATCACAACTATTGTTACTCCATGATTAATGAACTGTGGATTTAAACACAGGTTACACTGAAGTTTTCCAGATAAAACTTAAAAAATTTCGGAATTCAAAATTAATGTCTTTTTCCCCTCAGCACTTTTGTTTCAAAACAAAATCATGTCCGTGTTATTTTCTTAAGGATCTCTCTCTCTCTCTCTCTCTCACACACACACACACACACACACACAGTAGAGTCTGTGATTTAACTGTCCTGAAGATAAAAAGTTCAAATTGTTCTTACCTGCACACAACGATTTCTTTATAAACTCTGAAATACAAAATATTATTTTGTATTAATTTATCCAAATACAATTAGATTCAACAAAAATAACAAAATTAATTAATATGTGAGGGCGGCACGGTGGTGTAGTGGTTAGCGCTGTCGCCTCACAGCAAGAAGGTCCGGGTTCGAGCCCCGTGGCCAGCGAGGGCCTTTCTGTGCGGAGTTTGCATGTTCTCCCCGTGTCCACGTGGGTTTCCTCCGGGTGCTCCGGTTTCCCCCACAGTCCAAAGACATGCAGGTTAGGTTAACTGGTGACTCTAAATTGACCGTAGGTGTGAGTGTGAATGGTTGTCTGTGTCTATGTGTCAGCCCTGTGATGACCTGGCGACTTGTCCAGGGTGTACCCCGCCTTTCGCCTGTAGTCAGCTGGGATAGGCTCCAGCTTGCCTGCGACCCTGTAGAACAGGATAAAGCGGCTAGAGATAATGAGATGAGATGAATTAATATGTGAATAATATTTACACTACAGACCAAAAGTACAAAACAATGTACAAAAAAAAAAGTTTATTCCCATCAGTAGATTTTCTCTAAAAACACTGAATGTAAAGATAGGAGAGAAATATAAATATCATAATCTGTTCCTCTTACTAAATATATACAGTTCCCTCCATAATGTTTGGGATAAAGGCAGATGTTTTATTTGCCCCTGAACTCCACAGTTTTAAATTTGGACTCAAACAATTCACATGCGGTTAAAGTGCACATCCTCAGATTTTAATAAAGCAAATGTTTATCCATTATACAACCCCAATTCCAAAAAAGTTGGGACAAAGTACAAATTGTAAATAAAAATGGAATGCAATAATTTACAAATCTCAAAAAACTGATATTGTATTCACAATAGAACATAGACAACATATCAAATGTCGAAAGTGAGACATTTTGAAATTTCATGCCAAATATTGGCTCATTTGAAATTTCGTGACAGCAACACATTTCAAAAAAGTTGGGACAGGGGCAATAAGAGGCTGGAAAAGTTAAAGGTACAAAAAAGGAACAGCTGGAGGACCAAATTGCAACTCATTAGGTCAATTGGCAATAGGTCATTAACATGACTGGGTATAAAAAGAGCATCTTGTAGTGGCAGCGGCTCTCAGAAGTAAAGATGGGAAGAGGATCACCAGTCCCCCTAATTCTGCGCCGACAAATAGTGGAAAAATATCAGAAAGGAGTTTGACAGTGTAAAATTGCAAAGAGTTTGAACATATCATCTACAGTGCATAATATCATCAAAAGATTCAGAGAATCTGGAAGAATCTCTGTGCGTAAGGGTCAAGGCCGGAAAACCATACTGGGTGCCCGTGATCTTCGGGCCCTTAGATGGCACTGCATCACATACAGGCATGCTTCTGTACTGGAAATCACAAAATGGGCTCAGAAATATTTCCAGAGAACATTATCTGTGAACACAATTCACCGTGTCATCCGCCGTTGCCAGCTAAAACTCTATAGTTCAAAGAAGAAGCCGTATCTAAACATGATCCAGAAGCGCAGACGTCTTCTCTGGGCCAAGGCTCATTTAAAATGGACTGTGGCAAAGTGGAAAACTGTTCTGTGGTCAGATGAATCAAAATTTGAAGTTCTTTATGGAAATCAGGGACGCCATGTCATTCGGACTAAAGAGCAGAAGGACGACCCAAGTGGTTATCAGTGCTCAGTTCAGAAGCCTGCATCTCTGATGTTATGGGGTTGCAATAGTGCGTGTGGCATGGGCAGCTTACACATCTGGAAAGACAACATCAATGCTGAAAGGTATATCCAGGTTCTAGAGCAACATATGCTCCCATCCAGATGACATCTCTTTCAGGGAAGACCTTGCATTTTCCAACATGACAATGCCAAACCACATACTGCATCAATTACAGCATCATGGCTGCGTAGAAGAAGGGTTCGGGTACTGAACTGGCCAGCCTGCAGTCCAGATCTTTCACCCATAGAAAACATTTGGTGCATCATAAAATGGAAGATATGACAAAAAAGACCTAAGACAGTTGAGCAACTAGAATCCTACATTAGACAAGAATGGGTTAACATTCCTATCCTTAAACTTGAGCAACTTGTCTCCTCAGTCCCCAGACGTTTACAGACTGTTGTAAAGAGAAAAGGGGATGTCTCACAGTGGTAAACATGGCCTTGTCCCAACTTTTTTGAGATGTGTTGTTGTCATGAAATTTAAAATCACCTAATTTTTCTCTTTAAATGATACATTTTCTCAGTTTAAACATTTGATATGTCATCTATGTTCTATTCTGAATAAAATATGCAATTTTGAAACTTCCACATCATTGCATTCCGTTTTTATTTACAATTTGTACTTTGTCCCAACTTTTTTGGAATTGGGGTTGTAGTTTTACCATGTAGAAATTACAGCACTTTTTATCCATACACACACAAGGCACCATAATATTTGGGACACGGGGCTTCACAGGTGTTGGTGATTATTCAGGTGTGTTTAATTGCTTCATTAGTGTCGTCACCTTTAGAGTCGTCTTTTACTGTTTGTCAGCACGAGGAACAGAGTTGTGCCAATAAAAGTCAAGGACACGTTAAAAGGTCGAGAGACGAAAATAAAACAGTGAGAGACATCGGCCAAACTTTAGGCTCACCAAAACCAACTGTTTGGAACGTTCTTAAGAAGAAAGAGAGAATGGGTGAGCTTAGTAACCATAAAGGGTCTGGTAGGCCAAGGAAGAGCTCCACAACTGATAACAGAAGAATTCTCACCATCATGAAGGAAAATCCCCATAAACCTGTCTGACAGATCAGAAACACTCTTCAGGAGGTAGGTGTGGATTTGCCAGTGAAAAATGTCTGCAGAAGACGTCATGAACAGAAATACAGAGGCGACACTGCAAGATGCAAACCACAAGTTCGCCACAGAAACAGGAGGGTCAGGATAGTTTAGTAAAAAGTGATTAAAGGAGCCTGCAGCGTTCTGGAAAGAGGTCTTCTGGACAGATAAGAGCAAGATGAACTTGTCTTAGAGTGATGGCAGGAGCAGAGTGTGGAGGTGAAAAGGGACTGTCCAAGATCCAAAGCACACCACCTCATCTGTGAAACATGGGCCTGTATGGCTGCCTCATCTTCACTGATGATGGAACTGCTGATGGCAGCAGCACAATGAATTCTGAGTGCTGTAATGTCCACATGGTAAAACTCAGGAGGATAAAAATACCCTTTATGAAAATCTGAGGATGTGCACTTTAACCACATGACAATGGTTTGAGGATAAATGTAAAATTGTGGAATGCAGAGGCAAATAAAAACAATATGCTGTCCCAAATATTATGTATCTAATTTCTCTACTCACAATTTTTAACAAATTACTTTTCACAAAGTCAGATGTCCTTACCGTCTTCCACTCTCTGTCTCTGCAGCTCTAAAAAGAGAAAAAAGTTCAAATTAGAGATGAGACATACCTGTAGGATCCTGTTTAATACACTGGTATTGTTTCCCATGGTGTCAGTTGTATGTGTTGAATAAAACCAGATTTCACTTGACTGAACTTGAGATTTCTACTTCATGATTATACATTTTATAGAGAGTAAAAATGTGGTGTTGAACACATGAATGGGTTCATATGGATAATATTATATACACTATATGGACAAAAGTATGTGGACCCCTGACCATCACACCTCCTGTATCTGAGCTTGTTGGACGTCCCATTCCAAAACCATGGGTGTTAATATGGGGTTGACATTGCGCATAGTGATCTGAAGCTTGTGTGCAGCTGTTGGCCATCGAACCCCATTTCATGAAGCTCCTGATGCACATTTCTTGTGCTGATGTTGCATCCAGAGGCAGTTTGGATCTCTGTAGTGAGTGATGCAGCAGAGGGTTTTTCTGCACTCCGTGCTTCAGCACTCAGCAGCCCTGCTCTGGGAGTTTGTGTGGACTATCACTTCGTGGTCAAGCTGTTGCTGCTCCTCAATGCTTCAAAATAATAGCACTAGCCCTATGTTCACATTAGCATGTCACAAGTCACTCATGTCACTTGTAGTTTGTCTCTTGTGTGCATGGAGCGAGCACTCCTGTTGTCGCCGGTGGGTGTGTACCATCCATTCAGCTCCAATGAAAAGGAGTCCTGAACAAAATGTAGACTACAACACACAATTTACTACAAGATATGATTTACTTGTCTTTAAAATATATTTTTTCAGTTGAAACATTGTATTGAAGTGGAAAAAGTGAGGAAAATCTGGTTGCGTGTTGTATGTTACATAACATGCACATTTGTATTAGCTATTAGCAACACACGCTAACTGTAATACCTAGTTACCTCGCCCCCTAGTGGGATGGCAAGGTATTGTGATCACCCTGTCTGTCTGAGTCTCTGTGTGTGTGTGTGTGTGTGTGTGTGTCCGTGTCCCCCACCCCAGATTTTCGCTCATAACTCAGCAACGACTGTACGGATTGACATGAAATTTGTTGGGCTGATGCATCATGATCATAGGAACCCATTTAATTAATTACATTGTGGTGCAAAGAAAAAAGAAAAGAAAGAGTATTTTCACATGTATATTTTCCAAACAATTCTGCTTTATGAGAAAAGAATGAGCTATGATTTGTTTTGATCTGTTTAATAATACTAGTGCCGCACTGCCTGTCTTTAATGATGCCCTTGAAAATTGATAAAGCAATGTATTGTAACCCGACAAAAATTATATTCAGTTGGAGAAATAGAAGAAACAAATAAGAAAAAAAAAGTGCATGAATATAATCTGAATGACCCCCTTCTAGCCAAGAGGAAATCATCGTTATGCTGCGGGGGCGAGGTCTGCCATCTCTGATTGCCTTGTTTTCTTTGGAATGTCTCAAAACAGGTTTAATGAGAAATCATATATGACGGTTAAAATTAAAACATTCACAATAGCCGCCAAAGTATCATCATCACCTAGTTTTCGTAGCGGTTTATCGCAGTATGCAAGTTCGTTGCCAACTGATGCTAAGCAAAGATATGCAGCAAAGCTTCTGTACAACAGTGGCACCAAAGTTTTGCCTGATCCTTACGCAGTTACCGACAAATGGGACCCAAATTCAAGCACCTGGCCTGACCTTCGGCGATATCTACTGTATGTGATTGACACGCCTTCAATATACACAAAAGAATCAATGAAAGCCTGAAAGTCTCTTGATGCATACAAGTGTTAATTATTCAGTTGTTTTACTGAAATACTCATTTATATTTGCTTTTTGTGCCTAATAATAAAAAGACAAAGATTAAATAGGCACAATATAATCTTTGAAACATAAGTTAATGTTGTTGCTTCACGTGCACACCAAAGATATACAGTACAGTACTAAACTTCAGCAAGTTCTACATTTAGAATGCACAAACAGTGTTTTAAATCCAGGCTATGCTATTTATCTTCAAATACATATCATGAAAATTCGACCAATCTTCTAATGTCAAATATTTATACTGCAAAAAGTACACAAGTTTACCGTGAGTGCGTTCGCGGAAATGGTACTCGTGTACTGCATACAAATCAGCTGCTCGTGCATTTTTACTCATCTTTTGGTTGATATCTAAGCAATGTCATAGCACAACAAATTATTTATGATGAGGAAATTTTATCTAATATCATATTAAACTTCATCAATGACAAACATGGTGGCGCCCGGTGAGGCTGCGGCCAAGCCGGCTCCCTATAACAATGTATGTTTTTTGTTAAATGTACCGTCAAAATCGTCTTCAAGAATTGCGTACAACAGGAGTACATTACTGGGACTTAGGAACAACAACATTACAAAGGATTTGTCCGGAGTTAACTTCGCCACGGATCGTGAAACTCTTCTCGGTCTAGGAATAATGACCCAAGAAAACGGCCCCTCCGAGGCAGCGGGCTCCCCCTCCACCACCAGCCGAAACTGGAAGCAGCAGAAGCGGCAGTGGAGACTGAGCATATGCCGGAGGAGAAGGCGAGGTTGCCGAGCAGGCATCACACACCGATTGAAAAGAAACCCTCACAAAACAGCACTACTATTCTCCTATCAAACGTCCGCTCATTGGAAAATAAAATGGACTATCTCAAGCTGGATTTAACCACACAAAGAAACGTGAGAGAATGCAACGCGATCATCCTTACCGAGACGTGGCTTCACAACAACGTTCCGGACAGCGCCATTAAACTGGATGGGTTTACAACATTCCGTGCGGACAGAAACCATGCCAGCACGGGTAAATCTCGAGGAGGTGGTGTGTGCATTTACACAAATAACTGGTGTACAAACGCTGCAGTTATTACAAGTCACTGCTCAGAGAACATTGAGTTTTTAACCCTCAACTACCGTCCATTCTACCTGCCGCGAGAATTCAATACCATCAACATCACAGCTGTTTACATCCCCCCAGCGCCAACACAAAAGAGGTGCTCTCCATTCTGTACAAGTCTGTGAGTACACTACAAAACACACACCCGGACTCGGTCTGCATAATCGCTGGCGATTTTAATCAGGCCAATTTGAAATCAGTAATGCCACACTACCACAAGTGTGTGAACTTTGCAACAAGGGGAGAGGACACACTTGACCAGGTATACACCAACATCAGACATGCCTTCAGAGCTGTTCCCCACCCCCAACTGGGTTCATCAGACCATCTCTCTGTTATGCTAATCCCAGCCTACAGACCTCTGTTGACGAGAAGCAAGCCAACTGTGAAACAGATCAGGGCCTGCCCAGAGGGCTCCACAGCAGCTCTACAGGACTGTTTTGAATGCACAGACTGGTCTGTTTTTAGGGAGGCAGCCACCACCAACCAGGACATCAACCTCACCGAATATACAGACTCTGTAACTGGATACATAACAAAATGCATGGAAGATGTAACCGTCACCAAGGACATTACAGTGAGAGCAAACGAAAAACCCTGGTTCACCAGGGAGGTACATGAGCTCCTAAGGGCACGCAACGTTGCTTTCAAGTCTGGGGACAAGGAGGCCCTAAAGTCTGCCAGGGCCAACTTGCACCGCGGCGTGAGAGCAGCCAAGCGTGCATATGGACAAAAAATCAATTCGCACTTCACTGATATGAAGGACCCAAGATGCCTGTGGCAAGGCATCCAATCAGTCACAGATTACAAACCATCCCCCCCACCGTGTGAGGACAACACAGACTTCCTCAACTCACTGAACACTTTCTTCAGCCGGTTTGAAGAAAATAACACTACAACACCTACAAAAACCCCCGTCAACCCAGACAGCACAACACTTCAACTGGACTCAGCAGACGTGAGGAGGACCCTACTCAAGGTGAACCCCAGGAAAGCTGCAGGCCCAGACAACATACCCGGGCGCTTGCTCAGAGACTGTGCGAACTCACTCACGGAAGTCCTCACAGATATCTACAACATCTCTCTGAATCAAGCCATCATACCAGCAAGTTTTAAAGCTACCACTATTGTACCACTACCCAAGAAGTCACCAGCATCATCACTGAACGACTATAGACCCATAGCACTCACTCCCATCACGATGAAGTGCTTTGAGAGACTGGTTAAAGCCCACTTAACATCCACCCTCCCCACTACTCTGGATCCATACCAATTTGCCTACCGCCCCAAGCGCTCCACTGATGACGCCATAGCAATAGCACTCCACCTCTGCCTGGCTCATCTGGAGAACAAAAACAGTCACGCGCGGATGCTGTTCATTGACTTCAGCTCTGCGTTCAACACTGTCATCCCCCAACATCTGGTGAACAAGCTGAGTGAAATAGGCATCAGCACTTCACTGTGCAACTGGCTGCTGGACTTTCTAACAAACAGACCGCAGACAGTCAGAGTCGGAAACAACTCCTCAGTGACCACCATCATAAACACCGGGGTGCCGCAAGGATGTGTGCTGTCCCCCCTGCTGTTCACGCTGATGACCCACGACTGCTGTGCCAGATTTGAAATGAATCACATCATCAAATTTGCAGATGACACAACAGTGGTGGGCCTCATCAAAGACAACGATGACTCAGCATACAGAGAGGAGGTACAGCTACTCATCAACTGGTGTGAGAGGAACAATCTGCGTCTCAACGTCAACAAAACAAAAGAAATTACTGTAGACTTCAGAAAAAAACAACCAACACGCATCCCACTGATCATCAATGGCAGTGTAGTGGAGTCTGTGAAAAGCACAAAGTTCCTGGGAGTGCACATCACAGATGACCTCTCATGGACTACCAACACCACCGCCCTGGTCAAGAAGGCGCAGACATGACTCCACTTCCTGCGGAGGATGAGAAGAGCCGACCTCCCCACATCTGCACTCACCACATTCTACAGGGGTGCCATTGAGAGCATCCTGACCAGCAGCATCTCTGTCTGGCACGGCAGCTGTCTAGCTGCAGACAAGAAGGCGCTGCAGAGGGTGGTGAGGACAGCAGAAAAGATTATCAGGTCATCCTTACCAGCCATTCAGGATCTGTACACTTCACACTGTTCCAAGAGAGCGATGAACATTATCAAAGACCCCACTCACCCAGCACATAAACTGTTCTCCTTACTGCAGTCAGGGAAGCGCTACCGCAGCGTGCGGTGCTGCACAAGCAGACTGGGAAACAGCTTCTTTCCACAAGCTGTCAGACTCCTCAACTCACTGAGGAAAACTACATGAACATTCCAAAGATACCAAGAACATTCCATGAACATTTATTCACCATGCCCTTGCACCTTACCCTTCGCACCTTATATACTGCATCTATACTGCAGGACTCTACCTATACGACGACTGATTGTACTCTCTGCTGCTGCTGCTGTTGTGTGTGTGTGTGTGTTTTCACTGCAGTGTGTGTGTGTTTTACTGCAGTGTGTGTGTGTGCGTGTGTGATTTTTATCAATAGTATATGTATGCTTAGTTAAACTTGCACATTGGAGACTGGTCAAACGCAATTTCAAACTTCTGTGCTAACCCTGTTACATAGATTTTTGACAATAAAGTACACTTGAACTAAACTGCAAAACAAAATAATAAAAAATCATGTATCTTACCAGATATAAAGTGTCGAAAGCAAACACGGTCGTTGTCAGTAGGTTCCCACTTGTCACACTTAATTGCTGCGATCCAAAGCTTTCGGCGAGCTTCAGGTTTCTTTGGTCTGCGGTAAAAGCTCTTGGGATCATCTCATCTCATCATCTCTAGCGGCTTTATCCTGTTCTACAGGGTCGCGAGCCTATCCCAGCTGACTACGGGCGAAAGACGGGGTACACCCTGGACAAGTCGCCAGGTCATCACAGGGCTGACACATAGACACAGACAACCATTCACACTCACATTCACACCTACAGCCAATTTAGAGTCACCAGTTAACCTAACCTGCATGTCTTTGGACTGTGGGGGAAACCGGAGCACCCAGAGGAAACCCACGCGGACACGGGGAGAACATGCAAACTCCACACAGAAAGGCCCTCGCCGGCCACTGGGCTCGAACCCGGACCTTCTTGCTGTGAGGCGACAGTGCTAACCACTACACCACCGTGCCGCCTCTTGGGATCATTCTGATCAAATCTATATGTACAGCCGATAACACGACACTACCATAATTAATTAATGACCCAATAACTCCGATCGGCCATTTATAAATAGCTTCTTGCCAACCAAAACATCACGTGACCATTTCATGACACTCCCAGAGAACATGAATGGCTGCCTGTTGCTTTGTTGCTCGTGAGTGTGAACATATCTTTCCAGCTGACTGAGGCAAATCTAGCAGAGCAGAAATTTCACAAACTCGCTTGTGGTAAAAGCGGCATCCTCTGACAGAGCCGTGTTTAAAGCAGAGGCGTTGCCAGGATGTCATGCTTGGGTGGGCATTTGGTTTATTTGGGGGGGCAACAAATTACATTTCTTATTGTAGTGTATGTATGTGTGTATAAGTCCCCCATTTTCATGATCAGACGTGTTTCCCATGATTAATAGCGCATTCAGACGGGTATGAGCAAATTAATAGGACAAAGATTTCCTAAATGATAGTTGCTGGTGATTGGCTGAAGCAAAGTGGATAAAATAACATAATGGTGGGAAATCTGTACTGCTTGGAAGAGGTCTTGTTTATTGCTCTTGTGACATTTGCTACTTTTTATCATCATCGTCCTCACCATCATCATCTGCTTGACCCCAGGGAGTTGGGTAGCCCCACTGGGCTCTGAATCTGCTACAAATCCAGTAATGCAATTTGAACTATAAGATGTTTTGATTGAACTAGGTTTTGATTCCAGTAATTATCACCTACTAATGCTTCCAATTTCACAAATGGCCATTTTTAGTTCTTTACAAGAACAAAAATCTTTTGAAACTCTATTTTGCGTAATAATTTGGAACAGTCCATTTTTAGTTTTTTTTTTATTTAAAAAAATACAGTTAGCATTGGAAGGTTCGTTCAAAAACAGTTGATTTGTACACTGACGGTTGATGACTTGAAAATTAGGACAATTGTCATTTCTATTGACTCTTCAGAAAAATCAGTGAAAAAAGTCATTTGCATAATAATTTGGAATGTAGTGTAAGTTGAGATCCATACTCACACATAAACATTCAGAGGGTCAAACATGAAAAAAACAGACACATGAAAAAAAGGTTGGGCTTCATTATGCACCATATCTGCATCTAGTGATAAAAGGAAAGGACCTGTCATTACATGGACTTGTGTGATTAATAGAAGCAATGGAACATTTTTATATCAATATTTTTTTCCCTTTTTTATGAATACAAACAGAACTTATAGGCTGCAATATAGGTGTATTAAAGAACTATACCTACTAGAGAACAAGAATAGTGGAAAATTGCTCTCAGTCTAGTTAGATAAGTGATCAGTTTCTAGTGTATAACCTGGAATATCTACAGCAGGGGTCTTCAATCCTATCCACAAAGGGCCAGTGTGGCTGCAGGCTTTCATTCCAACCAAGCAGGAGCTACACCTGATTTCACTTGTTTAATCATTTCACCCTCGTCTCCAGTCAACAATCAAGTGAGCCTCCAATTTGGCTGTAATGAAAGCCTGCAGCTACACTGGCCCTTTGCGGATAGGATTGAAGACCCCTGATCTACAGTATTAGTCTGCGGTTAGATTTGGAAAATTCTAAAACAAATTCATTCATATCCAAATTCTTTGTTATTTGTTTTTCATGTGCCAGAATGACTAAATGTGTCTTCCTTGAATACAGCATTGTTCTTCGGAGAGGTGTGAGAATGCGAGTCAGAGTAGAAAAAGAGCTTTCACATGCAGCTGATGACACCAATGATGAGTGCGGTGACATACAGTTTATGCAGCATGGGGAAGGCCTCCTTGTACTGCTGGATGCATTTGCACACTTCAGAGAGGTTAGCATCTGTGCTTAGATTATTGACTAACAGTGTTTTTGCCACAGTAATTTCATTTTGTAAGCCCACATCATTAAGTTCCTGGCCTGCAAGCACTTGAAGTGGCTGTAGGAGAGAGGGGTCAAGAAAAGACAGATTTGGGCAGGAGGAATGATGTCGCCTTCATTAAGTCAACATTTTTTTGACAGAACCTTGTCTCCATTTCCACAATAGCTCTGTCAAGAATGTTGTACATAGCCCTTTTAAATGCCTGATTAGGAGCACTTGCTAGGTTGTTGGAGTTACCATGCCCTATACTTGACAAAATAATGCTACCATCAAGCTGGGAGTTAACTGTCCGTCTCCTTTTAGGTGGATTAGGAATGCTTCCACAGTGAGAGAAATGCTCCTCCCAGAAGGAGTCGCAACGTAACTCCTTCAGTGTACTCAGTGAGGCTGCCACCACCTCTCCTGCAGTGCATAAATCTACTGTTTGTGACTGGAGAAGTGAATTGGCTGGCTTCAGCGCACTAAGCACACGAAGGAGAAATCTACCAGTGTCAAAGAAGTTCAGGCAGTTCAGCTGGGTCAGAAGACCACACGCTTCTGTACAGAGGTCAAAAGGAGCAGTGTTATCGTCTGCTACCTCAGACAGAAGCTGCCTGATGGCATCCTCATTGTCAACAATTGATTTTGTGACATCATGATGACTGGTCCATCAGATTTCAAGGAGTCTTTTCAGTGTGGGGGTGTCATATCTATGTACAACATAATGTCTGTGACAAAATGTGTTCATTGCACCAGACCAGTCAAAGAACTTCTTTGCTAGAGGCTCAGACTGCATTGCATGTACCACTGCCAGATGTAGTTGGTGATTGTAACAGTGGACATAAGGGATGTCTTTGCCAACTTTGCTCTGTAGCAAGGCCTGGACACCACCCCTCACTCCTGACATAACAGAAGCACCATCATAGCATTGGGAGACCAAATTATTTGCACTGTAACCCAGATCAGACAAATGTGAAAGGATTTGATTGCACATATATTCAGCATTAAGCTGGTCCAATTCAACTAAGCCAATTAAATGTTCCTCTGGAATGGAATTCCGGACAAACCAAATTATTATTGACAGGTTCTCAATGTTACAGCGGTCCCTGGTGCCATCACACTTGATGCTCATGCCAGGGGTGTCAGCCTCATCATATTTCCTTTTGATTTCTTTTAGAACCATTTTTGCCAGAGTTTCAATTATCTCGTTTTGGATGGTGTTAGACGTGTATTGAGCATTTTCGGGGATGCATTTTGCGATATCCTTCAGTTTTTGATCTTTGAGGAGTGTATACTCGAACAGCCGGATTAAAAGCCCTTCCTCATTCTCAGCCCCGTGAGTGTGCCCCCGAAAAGCCAGTTCATTTACTGCGAGGAATTGTATGACTTCACCTACATAGTATCTGTTCTTTTCAATCTGAGTTTGACCAAGAAGGTGAATGATACTTTCTCCTGTCTCTCCACGGCGTTGACACTCCTGACAGGCGGACATCGCCCTAATGTGCACAAGGCTGGAAGCGTGCTTGTTAAAGCCACCGTCTTTTTCCAGAGCCTTTTTCCAATTAGTGTACCCACGTTTGGTGAATATGTTGTCCGAATTTAAACTAAATTTGTGACAGGCAAAGCAAAAGCTGGCATCTTGCAAGACTGAATATTCCAACCATAGCCGTGACTGAAACCAGCCTGCACTAAATGACCGGTAGGTTTGGCCAAAAAGGCGTTTTGGATAAATTTTTAGAATGGGCTGAGATGGGCTATCCGTGTTTAAATCAAGGGGAACGGAAGACTGTATGCCTGTAACGTTTGTGCAGAGCAATGCATCTTTATCGGTAATATCTGTTGTAGCAGAGGTGCTAGCGTCAACGGGAACAGAGACATGTACGATGTTAGCATCCACCGACAAAGATGCAGCGCTTAGCATGGTGTTGAGGCAACTTTGGTTGAGGGCAGAGGTGCTGGGCTGAGAAACGTCCTCAGTATCGGAGGAAGTGCTGGGCACGGGGGGTGAGGGTGTCTGCTTTTTAATGAGAAACCTATGCATGACTATCAGAAGGGAAAGTAAGCAATGTATTACTGTTAACTATTAACTCGGAATCTACAGTACTGCCGTACACACTGACTTTGCTACTACCGCATGTGCGTAGAGCGAGCACGCACGCAGCTTTTTTATATATAGGGTGGGCAGGGCACCCCCCCTCCCCTTCCCTTTCGAAATGGCCAATGAGAAAGCAGTAGAGTGCAAAATGGATTTAAAGGAGAACACAAGACGCCACCTCCGAGCAAAATCGCGCATATTGTGATGATATCCACAGGCGTTTTTTATAGGATGGGCAACCAATTTATCAGGGTGGGCAAGGCTTATCTCAGGGTGGGCACTGCCCCCCCCGTAGACACGCCCCCGGTTTAAAGTCACTGAGCTCTTTAGTCTGACCCATTCTACTGCCAGTGTTTGTCTGTGGAGATTGTACAGCTATGGGCTTGAGTTTATTCACCTGTTAGTAATGAGTGCAGCTGAAACAGCTGAATTAGGAGGGGTGTCCACATACTTTTGGCAATGTAGTGTACAGCAGAGCTAATGTTATGTCAAAATGTTCATTCATATCAGTAATTTGTGTATTTACTGAAATTCCTTTCAGACCACACACACACCATTTCTTTTTATGTGTAGACCTTTTAGAGTGCTTTATTATCTTACAGTTGATTATTCACTTTAATTTTAAAGCACAAAATTTATTCTCACCTGCAAATTCCTTCTCCTTTCGAAGCTCTGAGGCTGAAACAGAGAAAATAGTTTTGAGTATTCTGTATAAATTCAGTATAAATGGATGAAGCAGTGTAATATAGTGATAAAGTAAATGAACAACACATCAGATTGCGGTTATGAAATGTAAGTGTCCTCTGATGTTCTATATATGTTAAATGATGAAGCACACGTCAGACAGTGGAACATGATGTTACAGGTCAGTTATGACTCCGACAGAAAACAAGTCATTTAATGTATTGTGAGTGATGTGTTTGTGTCTCTGCTCTTCTTACAGAACCCTCGATGGAGTGAAATCAGAGTCAGTAGAAACTCAACCTGAATTTGTAATGCTTGAAAAGAAATGTGTAAATATGATGATTGAAAACAGAGTGTGAATCTTAAGATATTTGAATATAATTGTCCTAAATTAAACGATCTGAAATTCTGACACTGAAAATTTAGGTTACGAAATTCAAGGTTTCAGAAATTCTGGTTTCAAGAATTCAGGTCATAATAAAATGTAGTATAATATCGGGTTCTGCTGACGCTGATTTCACTCCATAAACCTCCTTCCTGTTTACTTCCTGTTGTCCAAATCTGGATACATGACCTGAGCTGCCCATAATCTGGTAACATTCATTTCCAAGGGAGTAACTTTGATTTTGACATTGGTGGGGACACAAACGTGATCCAAGGCAGAGCTTCTGAAAGGTGTTTTTTTTTTTTTTTTTTTTTCCCATTAACAATCATAATTTCATGTCATGCAGATCTTATAGGTTAATGAGGGCAGCCGTGGCCTAATGTTTAGGGAGTTGGTCTTTGGATCCCAGGGTTGCAGGTTCAAATCCCACCCTTACCTCTCCCTACATCTCCATCCATGGCTGAAGTGCCCTTGAGCAAGGCACCTAACCCAACATTGCTAGAATCTGATGATTTATTACTTTTACACCACACAATTCCTAATTTGTGTTTAAGCAGTCGTTCTGTCTCTTCCACAGGAATACATGAAAATAAGAATTAAAAACTTTAAGCATTTTTAGCATTAAATATATATATATTTTTAAATTCAATATCAGTATTGTTTGACATGGGGGGGGTGTCTCAAAATTCACTGACTGGCTTATTGAGACACTCATAAATATGTGCTACTGGTGGCATTTTCTATTCTGTAATTAAGCTCAAATTTAGTTAAAATGATATTTGGATATGGGCGGCATGGTGGTGTAGTGGTTAGTGCTGTCGCCTCACAGCAAGAAGGTCCTGGGTTCGAGCCCCGGGGCCGGCGAGGGCCTTTCTGTGCGGAGTTTGCATGTTCTCCCTGTGTCCGCGTGGGTTTCCTCCGGGTGCTCCGGTTTCCCCCACAGTCCAAAGACATGCAGGTTAGGTTAACTGATGACTCTAAATTGACCGTAGGTGTGAATGGTTGTCTGTGTCTATGTGTCAGCCCTGTGATGACCTGGCGACTTGTCCAGGGTGTACCCCGCCTTTCGCCCGTAGTCAGCTGGGATAGGCTCCAGCTTGCCTGCGACCCTGTAGAAGGATAAAGCGGCTAGAGATGATGAGATGAGATGATATATATATTTTTAAATTCAATATCAGTATTGTTTGACATGGGGGGGGTGTCTCAAAATTCACTGACTGGCTTATTGAGACACTCATAAATATGTGCTACTGGTGGCATTTTCTATTCTGTAATTAAGCTCAAATTTAGTTAAAATGATATTTGGATATGGGCGGCATGGTGGTGTAGTGGTTAGTGCTGTCGCCTCACAGCAAGAAGGTCCTGGGTTCGAGCCCCGGGGCCGGCGAGGGCCTTTCTGTGCGGAGTTTGCATGTTCTCCCTGTGTCCGCGTGGGTTTCCTCCGGGTGCTCCGGTTTCCCCCACAGTCCAAAGACATGCAGGTTAGGTTAACTGATGACTCTAAATTGACCGTAGGTGTGAATGGTTGTCTGTGTCTATGTGTCAGCCCTGTGATGACCTGGCGACTTGTCCAGGGTGTACCCCGCCTTTCGCCCATAGTCAGCTGGGATAGGCTCCAGCTTGCCTGCGACCCTGTAGAAGGATAAAGCGGCTAGAGATAATGAGATGAGATATTTGGATATATAATTTAGTGATTGCCTATTATAGCATGATTATGATTACATTAGTATTGCATTTGCAGTATACCCCCCATTTTTTGTCTTTTTGTTGCCCCTCCATTTTCCATATTATGTCTTTTTGTTGCCTGTTTCTGTGTTCGTAACGTGTGTTATGATTTTCACTGCAGATGTGCTTGTGACTTCTTTTATGTTCATGCTGCAGTTACCAATATTCGTCTGTAGGTGGCAGTAAAGGACCATGGATTTGTTGTATCTAGCCTAGCCTAGTAGTAGTAGAAAGGGGTCTCTATAAAACGGTGAACGCAGCAGACTCAGCGGCTGTCACGCTGTTGATTCTGAAATGCAAGTCGCACATCTGTATGGCCATGCAGTAGCCTACATCTGACTACTTACATTCTGTAAAACCATTAGGTCTATAAATTTAACATTCATTCATCGAGGATATTATCTAACACCAAGTTACATTGCTCCAGCATTCCTTTTCTCTGCAGCTATGCAGTAGCCTAGCTCTGATGCATCCTGTCATGTTGCTAAACCTGCCTAATGAGCCGCAGCAATACTTTTATGAAGGGTTTCCATACATCAAAAGGATTTTGTTGAGTTTTTAAAGCTCGACGGAAACCCTGCACTTACATTCTTGACTTTGAAGAAGAATGAATGAATGTGGACTTCCGGTGTAGCGACTAATGGAGTAGGACGCGTTTCTCTGAGCTCCTGCAGCAACCTTTTAAAAAAAAACTATTTTAGGTACACCTTTTGTATCTTTTTTCGGTGTGTGTGTTCTCCACTGTCGTGATTTGGGTTTGGCGCTGTCTTTTTGCCGATCTAGATGCCTCCAAAGCCTAAAGTACCTGTACAACCACCACGGCCTGCTTCGCACGTTGCATCCCTGCCTCGTAGTGATTCCCCTTCTGGCCTGGCCGGGGCCGCAGGTGGCGCTGCTTTCCACGACTTTAAGGCCGAGCTGCTCTCGTCACTCCATGTTGAGATGTCGGCTATTTTTAAAACTGAGCTTCAGGCTGCCTTGACCGAAAACTTGTCAAATATCAAGGCTGAGCTACAGGCAGTGAAGACTGAATTATCTAGTAGCATTACAAACATCCAGTCTGATGTGTGCACTCTGAAGACCACCGTTGGTGAAATGGAGACATCGCTGTCTTCCTGCGCCGACGACATTACTACCTTACAGGCTAAAGTGGAGCATCTGTCAACTGAACTGACGAGATTGGACAATAAATGCGAGGATTTGGAGGCGAGATCGCGGCGCAATAACATACGGCTAGTGGGCATTCCTGAAGATTTTTCCACCTCCTTTACTGCTACAGCTGTTTCCTCTCTGCTCAAGGAGGCCTTTAACCTCGCGAAGGAGCCTCTTGTGGACCGCGCTCATCGTACTCTCCAGCCGAAACCGAAGCCCAGAGGGCGCCCGCGCCCCATAATCGCTCGTCTGCACTACCATACAGACTGTGTGGACATACTGCGCCGAGCCAGGGCTCAGCAACGGACCAAGATTGGAGACATGAGTTTTTCTGTCTTCCCCAACCACACTCCGAGTACGGCCCGTGCCCGAGCCTCCTTTAATGATGTCCGACGCCAGCTCCGTGAAATACCGGGGATTCGCTTTGGTTTGCTGTACCCGGCACGCCTCCAGGTCACTCATAACGGTGCAGAGAAGGAGTTTAAATCACCAGAAGAGGCCAGTGCATTCATCAGGTCGCTCAATAGTGAGAGAACCGAGAAATGATACACAACCTTGAGGAAGCAGTGTCAGTTAATATTTACAGTTATTACTTTATTTCATTTGTTTCCTCTTTTCTTTACTATTCTCATATACGCTCACTGTGTGGTTTTCAGTTTTCACTTTAACTTGGACTTGATTGGTTGTACCATTCTGTCAAATGTTGCTAGGCCTGCAGGAGCTCAATCCGAAGCTCGATAGTCATGCTTAAAGCTGTAAGTTTTCGTTTTGGGGATCTGACTCCTTGTGGAGTTAGCACTGGGTTCTCCATCGTTTGGGGATGGGGTCGTTGTAAGTGCAATGGGGTGGGGTGGGGGGTTCAATCTGTAAGTGTGGTGTTTGTTTTTTTATTATTATTTTTTTTTTTTGCGTTTTCCCCCCTCTTTTCCTTCCTTCCCTGGGGGTCCGCATTCAGTCTATTTCTATCTCTAGGAACTTAACATATGTCCACCAATGCTTGTACTTCTGATATTCCACATATTGGGTCCTCTGTGAGATTTTTGAGCTGGAATATTAAAGGCATGGGGAGTCCAATTAAGAGATCAAGGATATTTGCTCATTTGAAACGTCTTGAAGCTGACCTAGTGTTTCTGCAGGAAACCCACATGCGCGTCAAAGATCAGGTCAGACTTAAATGTTCTTGGGTTTCTGAGGTGTTTCACTCTAATTTCAACTCTAAAGCCAGGGGGGTTGCTATTTTAATTGGTAAGTCAATTCAGTTTTCAGCTTCTAAGGTGATATCAGACAAAAATGGCAGATACTTAATTGTTACAGGCACGCTATTCCATACTCTCGTTTTATTAGTTAACATATATGCCCCCAATTTTGATGATCCACACTTTACGAATAAACTTTTTGAATGTCTTCCCTCATTGAACAACAGCCTTCTTATAATTGGAGGGGACATGAACTGTGTAATTGATCCCAAGCTAGACCGCTCTAACCTACGAACTCTGACCCCTTCTTTAATGTCGAGGTCACTTTCAGATTTTATGTCTAAGAACAGTTGCATTGATCCTTGGAGATTTTATAACCCTTGTACCAAGGAATATTCATTTTTTTCTTAGATGCATCAGTCTTTCTCTCGGATTGATTATTTTATTGATGCTAAATTAATTCCCAAAGTACTGTCTGTTAATTATCACCCGATTGTTATTTCTGACCACGCTCCTCTTTCTTTAGATATTCAGTTTTCTTCACAACCCCGCTACTCAACACCTTGGAGGTTCAATACATTACTTCTCTCGGATGATAAATTCATAGAATTTATTGCAACTAAAATTGATGATTATATCTCTATAAATCAAAATGATATGGAACCTGTTTCTTGTTCACTGTTGTGGGAATCATTAAAAGCATACTTGCGGGGACAAATTATTTCCTACTCTGCCCACTTGAATAAGTCCCATAAAACCAAATTGCAAGAACTCTCTATTAATATCACCAAATTGGACCAACAACTCGCTACTTGCCCCTCTCCCAGTTTACTTAAAC
Source organism: Neoarius graeffei (assembly GCF_027579695.1). Lineage (NCBI taxonomy): Eukaryota > Metazoa > Chordata > Actinopteri > Siluriformes > Ariidae > Neoarius > Neoarius graeffei. The sequence continues at coordinate 90,618,835 of NC_083569.1, forward strand.
AACGTGTTGATTTACAGACTGAATTTGATCTCATCACCACTAGTGATGCAGAGCGACTTCTCTTACGATCACGCTCCACATATTATGAACATGGCGACAAGGCAAGTCGGCTCCTGGCTCATCAACTACGTCGCCAGGCAGCCTCACGTATGATCCCTCAGATAAAAGATTCATCTGGCTCATTGCATAAGGATCCCATTACCATTAATTCTGTTTTTCACTCATTTTACTCCTCTTTATATACATCTGAATCTTCACCTGACACCACTGAAGTTAATTCATTCCTAGATAGCCTCAATTTTCCTGTGTTAAGCTTAGATGCTGCTAAAAAACTTGACTCACCATTAACGGTAGAAGAAATCACTCTCGCTGTGAGTACCATGCAAAATAACAAAGCTCCTGGCCCTGATGGATTCCCAGTTGAATTTAAGAGATTTCAGGAAAAACTGCTCCCTTTACTGCATGCTGTTTATAAAGAATCACTGGAACATGGCACTCTCCCTCCCACTTTAAGGCAAGCCTCCATAAGTCTCCTCTTAAAAAAAAGATAAGGATCCAAATCTCTGCAGCTCATACAGACCTCTCTCATTAATAAATGTAGATGCTAAGATCCTTGCTAAAGCTTTGGCCTGTCGCCTGGAAAACATTGTACCAACTATTGTCTCACATGAGCAAACTGGATTTGTTAAGGGGCGGCAGTTATTTTTTAATGTCCGCACACTCCTAAATATTATTTACTCTAAAACTACCACAACAACACCCGAAGTAGTAATCTTGGTTGATGCAGAAAAAGCTTTCGACAGGGTTGAATGGGACTATTTATTTACTGTACTAAAGAAATTTGGATTGGGAAATGGGTTCATTTCATGGATACGTCTCTTTTATACATCTCCACAAGCAAGCATCTCCACTAATGGCATCCAATCCAGTTTTTTTACTCTAACCCGTGGTACCAGACAGGGGTGTCCCCTATCTCCTCTATTGTTCACACTAGCTATAGAGCCCTTGTCAATCTTTCTGAGGTCCTCCTCAACTTTTAGAGGGATCTCACGATTGGGCACAGAATTCAAGTTGTCACTTTATGCTGATGATTTATTGTTATATGTCTCAGATCCTGTCCTTTCCATTCCCACAATTGTATCTGCTTTCCAGAGATTTGGATCATTCTCAGGCTATAAAGTGAATATCTCTAAAAGTGAATCCTATCCTATTAATGCTTCAGCATCACAGCTTACACAGTCAGATGTCCCTTTTAAGATTAATCTGTCTGGCTTTAGGTATCTTGGGATCAGCGTTACCAGAACGTTAAAGTCACTTTTTTCTGCTAATTTTTTACCTTTAATGTCTAAAATTAAATCTGACTTCCAAAGATGGAGAAGCTTGCCTCTCTCGTTAATTGGAAGAATTCACGCAGTTAAAATGAACATCTTGCCCAAATTTCTATTTTTGTTCCATTGTCTCCCACTTTTCCTGCCAAAGCAGTTTTTTAAAACAATTGATCAAACTATTTCTGATTTCTTATGGTGTGGAAAGGCTCCCAGGATCTGTAAATCCATACTTCAGAGATGTAAATTCAATGGTGGATTGACACTTCCGAATTTCCAACTGTATTACTGGGCGGCACATATTCATAAAATTTCATTTTGGTTCAAATCTATGAATCTGCCATGGTGAAACTTGGAGGCACAGTCATATGTTTCATCCTCCTTACCTGCTTTACTTACCTCTTCTATTCCATCTAACCCCTCTGGCTTTACAAATAATCAAGTGGTTCTCTCCACATTTAAAATTTGGTATCAGTTTAGGAAGCACTTCAAATTTAAGTCAGCATCTACATTAGCTCCTTTACTGAAGAATCATTTATTTCAACCTCCGCTTACAGAGTCAACCTTTCTTGCATGGCATAATAAAGGCCTGAAATGTTTTAAAGACCGTTACAAGGATGGTATTTTTCGCAGCTTTATAGATCTCTCAAAATAATTTCATCTCCCACCTTCTCATCTCTTTCGATACTTTCAAATTAGACACTGCGCTAAAGCTTTGTTTCCAGTTTTTCCTTCTTTACCGCCTACCCTACACTGGGAGGTGTTTTTAAATCGCGATCCACTTCAAAAATCATTTATTTCTAAAGTTTATAACGAACAACTTTCTTTTGATTGCTCACCAGTTACTAAAGTTAAGACTGCCTGGGAAGATGAACTGGATCTAAACTTGGAGGATGACTGGTGGGACACTGCTCTTAAGAAAATTCACACAAGCTCATCCTGTGCTCGTCTCACACTTATACAGTTTAAAGTACTGTTTAGAATCCATTTTTCCAAAGCTCGATTGTCTCAAATCTATCCCAGTATTGCTGACAAATGCGACAAATATCATGCCTCATCCTGCAATTTAACGCATATGTTCTAGTCTTGTCCGCTACTCTCTTGCTTCTGGTTGAATTATTTTGATACCATGTCTAAAATACTTTCAGTGACCATAAAAGTCCCCCCCCCCGTTGCCATATTCGGGCTCCCAGAGGACCATAACCGGTTTACCTCTTATCAATTGGATATTTTAGCTTTCACTTCCTTACTGGCAAGACGCCACCTTCTTCTCCACTGGAAGTCAACTAAAGCTCCCTCGAGTAGTCAGTGGCTCAATGACGTCATGTCTTTTCTAAAGTTGGAAAAGATCAGATATTCAGTGAATGGTCTCATCTCATCTCATTATCTCTAGCCACTTTATCCTTCTACAGGGTCGCAGGCAAGCTGGAGCCTATCCCAGCTGACTATGGGCGAAAGGCAGGGTACACCCTGGACAAGTCGCCAGGTCATCACAGGGCTGACACATAGACACGGACAACCATTCACACTCACATTCACACCTACGGTCAATTTAGAGTCACCAGTTAACCTAACCTACATGTCTTTGGACTGTGGGGGAAACCGGAGCACCCGGAGGAAACCCACGCGGACACGGGGAGAACATGCAAACTCCACACAGAAAGGCCCTCGCCGGCCCCGGGGCTCGAACCCAGGACCTTCTTGCTGTGAGGCGACAGCGCTAACCACTACACCACCGTGCCGCCCCTCAGTGAATGGTAACTCTGCTAAATTTTATAACAAGTGTCTTCCCTTTCTTACATTCTTCCACTCTCTCCAGTCTCTGCCCCCTAACTGACGGACCCTCTCTCTCCCTTTATATTTATTTATTTTAGGGTTTTTTTTTTTTTTGGGGGGGGGTTGCCTTTGGTTTTATTTGTACTGTGCAGCTTTAATATTTAATTAGTACATAATAGGACTTCGTTATTTATTTATTTATTTATTTATTTATCAATTATTTTTTTCTTTGAATTGTGTAATGTCTTTTTTGTTTGTATGAAAAAAAAATCCTAGGAGGTAGACTGTATGCCTTTCTCTTAATTCATCGAGATGCACAGTATTTCTGTGGTGTTGACAGGTGTATTTTGTAGACTGTTGTGCAGGGATGGTGTGGTACTGAAATGTTGATTTGACATTGTTTCCTGTTTTGATGTGCCTTGCCTCCTAATAAAAATATTTAAAAAAAAGAATGAACGAATGTCTCGTTTCTTGGGAGGGGGGCCGTTGTCCATGATACTCAAGTCAGCATGCGAGTCGTAGGGCAAGCATGCATGGACATCGAAGTCCAGCTCAATTTGTAGGCTGACGGAGAGTGGGGGGTGCGTGGGGTAGGTCAGGTGTGTATGTGTGAGATACGGGGGGTTGATGGGCGGGTAGTCACGGCTGCTGTGGGAAGTGTGCTGCTTTTACAGCAGATGGAGTGACAGCTGGGATAGCCAACCATGTAAGTTAGCGAGAAACAGGTAGCTAATCAGAGAATGTATATCTACGTTAGAGGGGGGGATTATTAGCAGTGTCATACATTTAACCCTTTGTGTGCCATATAATCATTGCTCAGGTTAGGACATCGGTTTTATTGATTGTGATTACACAGTAGCGGCTGAATATTGGGAGGGACACATCCCTAGCGTCCCTACCTAAAATTACGCCCTAATTCATTTCACTAAACATGAGAAGGAGCTGTAATTTCTGCCCTCTGCCCCGATCTGCACCTTCTCATGAACCTTCACCATGTTAAACTGTGTCTCTATAAGTCCTGGGTACTGAGGGGAAGGGGTTGATAAAACACTACTGAGTCAGTGTTACTGCGAGTTCAGCACAATCACTACCACATTGAATATCACACAGTGCCTTACTGCTGCACAATATGATAGAAAATCATCAAATACACTACCAGGACAAAAAAAGTCACAGTTTGGATTTAAATTAGTAAATACTTAAGAGCCTTTGATTGGATAATTATTGAGGTCATTAATATGTTTCAGCTGGCAGCAATTATTTTCAACAAATACAATTAGATTCAATAACAAAAATGTGTGTAGTGCACCATGTGAATAATATTTACACTACAAACCAAAAGTTCAAATTCGAGACAAGACATACTTGTAGGATCCTGTTTAATACACTTATTATTTCCCCAAACTCTCATGGTTACCAGAGGACTAGCCCCCCACTGTAACCCTAGCTATGTAATAGGCAAGAGGCCGAGGGCTACAGAAACGGAGATCGGCACCGCCCTATGCGCCATATGGTGCGGGAAAGGACTTTAGACTTTATTATTTCCCATGGTGTTAGTTGTACGTGTTGAATAAAACCAGATTTCACTTGACTGAACTTGAGATTTCTACTTCATGATTATAAATTTTATAGAGAGTAAAAATGTGGTGTTGAACACATGAATGGGTTCATATGGATACTATTATATACACTATATGGACAAAAGTATGTGGACCCCTGACTATCAAACCTCCTGTATCTGAGCTTGTTGGACGTCCCATTCCAAAACCATGGGTGTTAATATGGGGTTGGCATTGCGCATAGTGATCTGAAGCTTGTGTGCAGCTGTTGGCCATGGAACCCCATTTCATGAAGCTCCTGATGCACATTTCTTGTGCTGATGTTGCTTCCAGAGGCAGTTTGGATCTCTGTAGTGAGTGATGCAGCAGAGGGTTTTTCTGCACTACGTGCTTCAGCACTCAGCGGCCCTGCTCTGTCAGTTTGTGTGGACTGTCACTTTGTGCTTGAACTGTTGTTGCTCCTCAACGCTTCACAATAATAACACTAGCCCTATGGCCCCTGATGCCACAAGTCACTCATGTCGCTTGTATTTTGTCTCTTGTGGGCGTGGAGCGAGCACTACTGTTGTCGCCGGTGGGTGTGTACCGTCCATTCAGCTCCAATGAGGAGGAGTCCTGAACAAAATGTCGCCTCCAGCACACAATTTACTCCAAGATATGATTTACTTGTATTGAAAATATACTTTTAATTGTAACATTTTATCAAAGTGGAAAAAGTGAGAATTGTTTGTTGTATGCTGTATAACATGCATTTTCGTATTAGCGGAGCAGAGCTCCATACTTAAGAGAATATGGGAATGCGTCGACCTAATTTTTGATGGCTTTTAACCATACAATGTCCATCTGTATGACCATATCTCATGAACACTTGACCACCAGACAATGATATTTGTATCTTTATTTACATAAGGCAGATTTTTCCTCCCAGTGCTTATTTTTAATTTGATTTTGAAAAAATAACTCAACAATCATATTTTACACTAATCGGGAGCACCGCTGTTGGGCAGTGCCATATATATATATATATATATATATCTCAGGGCGGGCGGCACGGTGGTGTAGTGGTTAGCGCTGTCGCCTCACAGCAAGAAGGTCCTGGGTTCGAGCCCCGGGGCCGGCGAGGGCCTTTCTGTGTGGAGTTTGCATGTTCTCCCCGTGTCCACGTGGGTTTCCTCCGGGTGCTCCGGTTTCCCCCACAGTCCAAAGACATGCAGGTTAGGTTAACTGGTGACTCTAAATTGACCGTAGGTGTGAGTGTGAATGGTTGTCCGTGTCTATGTGTCAGCCCTGTGATGACCTGGCGACTTGTCCAGGGTGTACCCCGCCTTTCGCCCGTAGTCGGCTGGGATGGGCTCCAGCTTGCCTGCGACCCTGTAGAAGGATAAAGCGGCTAGAGATAATGAGATGAGATGAGATATATCAGGGCTCGAAATTCGTGGTGGTCCGGTTGCCCGAGGCAACTTAATTTGTCATTTGGCGGGTAATTCCTGTCACTAGGCAGCCTGGCTGGCTAGTTGAAAATAAAAAATATATATGAAGCGAAGATTCAGACTAGGGCTGTGCGATATATCGAATATACTCGATATATCTCCGAAAATTCTGTGTGAGATACATAAAATTATTATATCGTAACTATCGAGTATTTTATGGTCATCTGCTGACTTGCGTTTGTTTCGTGTTTGTTGCGTTTGTTTAAAACCTTTTCCGGTGGTTTTCTCCCTGTCCCTCAGGCAATAACGTGAGAGGCTGCCTAAGGGTAAAAAAAAAAAAAAAACAATAACGTCACACACTCGCCAACCAATCCTGGGTGACATCTAGGTGCTAAAAGGAACTTGCGGGAAGATTTTCAAGTTTCGGACTCAGTGTTGCCAGATTGGGCGGTTTTGAATTCTACTTTGCGGGAAAAAAAAATGGCTTGGGCTGGTTGACAAAAATTAGGCGGGTTTGACGTTAGTTCGCCGGGTTTTTATCAGATGTTTATATAGTTTCACTACCACTAGAAAGCAGAGATGGGAGAGAATGTAAACACCTAAGCCAAATGATGTTCTTGAATATGCGAAGGAAATCAGGAAAAACAGCTCTCTTTGGTCAACTGAGGCAAGTCAGAGACCTAGTTTACCCAGCACCCCTTAGGTATTTTAAACAACCAAAATCAAGCATTGGCCTAAATTAATCTCATCTCATTATCTCTAGCCGCTTTATCCTTCTACAGGGTCGCAGGCAAGCTGGAGCCTATCCCAGCTGACTACGGGCGAAAGGCGGGGTACACCCTGGACAAGTCGCCAGGTCATCACAGGGCTGACACATAGACACAGACAACCATTCACACTCACACCTACGGTCAATTTAGAGTCACCAGTTAACCTAACTTGCATGTCTTTGGACTGTGGGGGAAACCGGAGCACCCAGAGGAAACCCACGCGGACAACATGCAAACTCCACACAGAAAGGCCCTCGCCGGCCCCGGGGCTCGAACCCAGGACCTTCTTGCTGTGAGGTGACAGCGCTAACCACTACACCACCGTGCCGCCCTAAATTAATCATTAACAATAAACATTAATCTCATTCAGTATTATTTAAACAAAAAAATGTCGATGTAACTGTAAGACTAATATGAATGTGTGTAATGCAGTGCAGAAACTGAACTCATAAACTAGTAAATAAGAATGATGCAATCCATTCTCCATTTTCTCTTCTCATGTTACATTCAGCCATGCATCGTAGCCTAACTTTTTTTTTTAATTGAAGTATATAAAACAGGTACAATCTAACAAATCCACAAAAATCAGGATAATAGATGAAGAAAATACATGGATGTAGACAAAAATAAATTAATTAGAATAACTAGGCCTATAAAATTAATAAAACAAACAGGATCAATAAAAAGATAAATAAAAAGACAAATAAAAATAAATAACCTCAGCAATGCAGATGTTAGATACGCATTGTAGCCTAACATAGCCTACATAATATTCTGCGTGTGCGTCACCTACTGGTGCACATAGGATTCAGAACACAGCAGATCATTGCAGAGTTATAATCTGATTCAACCATACGGAGCCAAGTACCAGACAGCAGATTTTTCACCTCCGGCACTGACGGTCTCATGTTGCTATTTGTTCGATTTACAAATAGTATACTGGACTTTAGCTGCATATTTTTACTTTACAAGATAGGCATCAAGTACATTTTACATTTTGGGCAGTTTTAAGTGCATTTTGGCGGGTTTTGAACATATTTTGGGCTGGAAAACGTCAGCAGTATCTGGCAACACTGGTTTCGGTTTACAGCGCTGACTCAGTTCGTGCAATAGCTGGTGCTGCATAGGCTACTGTGTAAGCTCTGTCAATTTCAGCGACAAATTAAAAATGGAAGTGGACAAATGGGTTCCAAAAAGAACTAGTAAGGGGTCAGTCATCTGGCGTTTTTTGGATATCGCGAGGAGGACGTGGAACAGCAAATGCCAGTTTGTAAAGTGTGCAAAAAAAAAAAAACAGTATCAAAATACTCGGGTCTTGAAATAAATGCACATTAGTCATGAACAATGGTAACTACTCTGTTTTGTGTTATTTTTGACAGAAGTAAAATTCATACATGAACAAATTTTGGCTAGTTGATTTTCTGTTTGGCGAGTTACTTTGGAAGGTAACTAGTCCGGCTGGCTGGTAAAAAAAAAAAATATATATATATATATATATATATATATATATATATATGAATTTCGAGCCCTGTATATAAGCAACACAAGCTAACTGTACCAGCTAGTTTTGTTTGTAATGTCTCGATACAGGTTTAATGAGAAATCCACTGTGAAGGTTTTTTCTCCCCATTTTACTTTAGTTAAGCAGTACATAGGAACTAATTGCAGGTCGGAAATAAAATGAGGCAGGAAAGAAAAAATATTGTACCACGTGTCCCAAACGATTAGTCTGAGGAATCATTTGAGCAAGTTGTTTGGATTTACCACTTCATACCTAATTTGCATAAAGATGAGAATTTAAACTCGCTTGTTGCGTTGTCACTGAAATCGCAGCTCTGTGTCACGTGTGTATATAGAACATGAATGGCTGCCTGTTGCTTTCTTGCTTGTGAGTGTGAACATATCTTTCCAGCTGACTGAGGCAAATCAAGCAGAGCAGAAATTTCACAAACTGGCTTGTGGTAAAAGCGGCATCCTCTGACAGAGCCGTGTTTAAAGTCACTGAGCTCTTTCGTCCGACCCATTCTACTGCCAGTGTTTGTCTGTGGAGATTGTACAGCTATGGGCTTGAGTTTATTCACCTGTTAGTAATGAGTGTGGCTGAAACAGCTGAATTAGGAGGGGTGTCCACATACTTTTGGCCATGTAGTGTGCAGTAGAATTAATGTTGGATGTTAAAATGATCATTCATATCAGTAATTTGTGTATTTACTGAAATTCCTTTCAGGCCACACACACACACACACACACACACACACACACACACACACACACACACAGTTTATTCTCACCTGCATTTTGCTTCTCCTTTTGAAGCTCTGAGGCTGAAACAGAGAAAATAGTTGAGTATTTTGTGTAAATTCTATATCAATAAAAGTATAAATAGATGAAGCAGTGTAATATAGTGATAAAGTAAATGGACAATACATCAGATTGCGGTTATGAAATGCAAGTGTCCTCTGATGTTCTATATTTGTTAAATGATGACGCACACTTCACACAGTGGAACATGATGTTACAGGTCAGTTATGACTCCGATAGAAAACAAGTCATTTCATGTATTGTGAGTGATGTGGTTGTGTCTCTACTCTTCTTACAGAACCCTCGATGGAGTGAAATCAGTCAGTAGAAACTCAACCTGAATTTGTAATGCTTGAAAAGAAATGTGTAAATGTGATGATTGAAAACTGTGAGTGTGAATCTTAAGATATTTGAATATAATTGTCCTAAATTAAACGATCTGAAATTCACATACTCAGAATTTAGGTTATGAAATTCAAGGTTTCAGAAATTCTGGTTTCAGGAATTCAGGTCGTAATAAAATGATGTAGTATAATATCGGGTTCTGCTAATGCTGATTTCACTCCATAAACCTGCATCCTGTTTACTTCCTGTTGTCGAAATCTGGATACATGACCTGAGCTGCCCATAATCTGGTAGCATTCATTTCATTAATCATGAGAAGGAGCTGTAATTTCTGCCCTCTGCCCCGATCTGCACCTTCTCATGAACCTTCACCATGTTCAATTGTGTCTCTAAGTCAGAGGCCCAAACAGTGTAACAACCTCCCAGTTACCTTTGTGATTATGTGATCAGGATAATATGGTCTGTTCAAGGTTCTGACTACAAAGTTGAATTCTGGCTAAAATGTTTTATTTCTGTTGCTGTTGGAGTTTGGAGATGTTTCGCTGCTGCACACGCCGTGTATCCTGTATGTAAATGTTTTGCCGAGATAAAAAGTGTCCTGCATTTTACGATTCCAGAGACTGCCAACACAAGTAAGCAACAATATCACATGACCACTGTGGGGTGCATCTGACCTACTTTTAACCAAAACAAGTCAGTGTGGGCAAACATGGCGGACTCGACTCTCCCTCCAGCTAAAAGCCAGCGGAAAAGAAAAGGAAAGTCTGCCTAGTGAGTGCAACTGCAAGATAGAGCAAGATTAGATGACATCATTTTTCTGGACAGATAACTAAATTATTCTAGCTAGCGCTTAGCTATCTTAGCCTTAGAACGAGTGGGCTCGACTCCATGGTAGCGAGTATGGAGTTATACACCTAATATTTTGGTCTTCCAGAGAAAGAAATGAGGAAAACAGTAACAGAGAAAAGATAGATTCCTCCTTTGTTTCACGGATCTATAGGTTGTTTGCATCTGACATCACATCCGCCTCATTAGATATGCAAGACATGAAGTGGTGGTCAGCGAAGCTCACTGTTTACAAAGCGGTACTATCACTGGGGCACCTTGCGAGTCGTTAAAATGCCTGACACTTGCATTGTTTTGGGCTGCTCGAATCGAACAAACCATACAACTGATAAATTTCTTCTGGGTTCCCCATGAAGTGATAAAGGGTGAAAGAGCAAAGGATTTTACCAAAAGACAATGAGAGAGGCGGCTCTTTAATGTTTCGTTGCAATCGATGGGAACAGAGTCGAAGAACGCACCAGTTTGCAGTGATCACTTTGGGAAAGGTTGGTAAATTTCTCTGATTTATTTTGTTTGGATTTGCAAATGACTCTTCTCACCATTTTTCTGTTATTTCTTGGTGTTCTGAAGTTCAGGAGATGCTTCAGTCCTCAGGTGTGTTTTTGGTTACTGTTTGATCGTGGTCTCCATATTGTAAACTAATACATATGTTTCCACTTTATTTATCAGGATGTCCTCACAATCTTGACAATATGCAGCATTTATTTATTCTCACTGCACTTTCTCTGTATTAATAAAAAAAAATATTGCCTGCTGGAAGAGAAGAGCAGGGAGGATTGAGAATCAAGTGGCTGTGGTTTGTTTACACCCCCTACTAAAACTTGTAGCGTCCTAGCGACCATTGCAAGGATGGGTACAAAAAGCTACAAAATTCCTCCTTACCCGGCCATAAACGATACAGGATTTATACTGTAGTGTCCTGATCCCCAGATCCTTAACCCAACAACATATAAAAAGTTGTTCTCCTCAATGCTCTTCCAGGTTTTCATCTGTTTGTCCGTGTAGAACGATGTCTGCAGCACCAGGGTGTTTGAAATGTTGGGGAACTCAGTGGATGGATAATTTTCCAACTCCGAGGAAAAATCCTTCTTTACTAGCGAGTAAGGATCTATCCCATTGCAAACAGCAACTTTCTGAAGGTATCTTGACCATGTATTGGCCTCTGAACTGCAAAAATAATCAGAGATGGTTTCACTCGCTCTTTACAAAATGGCAGCCAAATTGGTTTGTCTGACCACCACTTCATTCACCGGAAGTAAACTCACAAGCAAAAGTCACATGACTGACATTTGCAAATAGCTTCTATTCAACCACAAATTACATCCCTGTGACTCAAAACTCTCTGAGGTCGATGCAGAGTTACAGTGTTTTCTGTGTGATCTTGGTGTGACGCAGTTCCATAGTTATGCTAATTAGTTAAAGCTCCTCACATTCGGCTGCTTCCATGGGGCCGTACAGTTTACCTCAAGAAGTAGGAAAACAGTCCCCAAATGGAGAAAAGCGACTCTTAGCGCATCAAAATGATCACATCTCGTCCACATGATATTGTTCTTGCGAGACACAGGAAAATGCCATGCACGATTAAAAAAAAAAAAACTCTGAAAATTTCAGATGACTTTGCACTCAGCACCTTTAAGTTTCCTTCAATTAATTAGTGTGATTTTTAAAGGACAAAAAGCTCACTCTTCCCTGCTTTTTGCTTCTGCTTTTGAAGCTCTGAGGAGAAAACAGGTCCATTATTTTAACAAACAAATAAACAAACATTCATCAATTAATTCAAGAGTAAATAATATCATATACCGTGAGTGATCTGAAGCCTTGCTGAAATTCCCTGTGAATTCAGTTGTGGATTTACTGATAAATCATCTGTTCTACTGTTTTGTGTTTATCCGTCAGTTTGTTTTTTGAAGATCATATTCTCTTTAAATTCTGTTTTCTGGATTTCTCTGTCTGAAGCTCTTTAATAAGTCTGCAGTACTGCGTCTATAATGCACTCAGCCACAGAAGCACTGGGCAGCAACACTGTGACTGCTGTGCTGATTAACTTCAGAGCTGCCCACTGTGGCAGTGGCACGGCTATGTGGAGGATCAGCAGCAGTAGCATGCAGTGCTGACAGACACAGCAACATGCTCTCGACTCACAGTTCTTCCAGCTCCTGATTACTGCTGAATGTAGGCTGGAGTTCACTAGTACACTCGTATATTAGCTCATGAACAAACTGTGTGTGATTGGCGACCCCTGTACATTTTTTTAAAATCCCTGTAGCCACTTTTGATTGGATCCTCTTTATTTTGAAAAAAGGGAGCCCATGTGGTGGCATCTGGTGACTTTTTGGAGCATTCTATGGTGGTACTGACACTGACACTTTTTACTGTTAACAAAAGTTTCCTACAATAAGTGGAGGTCTGTGATGCTGTGGTTTGCAGCATGGGGTTCACATGAGCAATAAATAAAGTCATCATCTGACAACAATGTAGTTTATAATAATGCTGTTTTATTACTTGAACCACTGCCAGAACACCATGAACCAAAAGTTTAAATGAGTTCTGTTGCAGTTAAAAAAATAATTAATAATACCCCCTGCAGACTGCACTTACTGCACAAATGCCACAATCTTGAGTAGCACCTTCATACCTCAGCCGACTTAACACTTCAAATTTTCGTTTCAGTTTCACTTCTTTCCTCTTCTCTTTCTGGCTATTGTCCTACTCTCATTAAACTGTCAAAAATACGAATCTATGGGGTGCGGAGCGCCATTCGCGCCTCTTTTTAGCATGATTGAAAGGTGGAGATGTACTGTATACCCACCACACAAAAACCATAAACCATGATCTCGCCCGTGCACTGAAGCGTCACGGTACCAGTGCAGCAGCAAAGTGATTGAGGGCATTTGTTGTGATTGGGGATTTCCCAGGGGTATTTCCGGTCTGCCTGAGTGCATCATGGCAGCAAACCGGCCCAAAACACTGATTTTCCTTCAAAACATGCCCCAAACATCGCAAGGTAGGAGTGGTAATGGGGGCACATACATACATACACACACACACACACACACACACACACACACACACATATATATATATGCATGTAATGTTTGAAAGTTTGTGAACCTTTTAGAATTTTCTATATTTCTGCATAAATATGACCTAAAACAACATCAGATTTTCACACAAGTCCTAAAAGTAGATAAAGAGAACCTAGTTAAACAAATGAGACAAAAATATTATACTTGGTCTTTTATTTATTGAGGAAAATGATCCAATATTACATTTCTGTGAGTGGCAAAAGTATGTGAACCTTTGCTTTCAGTATCTGGTGTGACCCCCTTGTGCAGCAATAACTGCAACTAAATGTTTCCGGTAACTGTTGATCAGTCCTGCACACCGGCTTGGAGGAATTTTAGCCCATTCCTCTGTACAGAACAGCTTCAACCCTGATATGTTGGTGGGTTTCCTCACATGAACTGCTCGCTTCAGGTCCTTCCACAACATTTCGATTGGATGAAGGTCAGGACTTTGACTTGGCCATTCCAAAACATTAACTTTATTTTTCTTTAACCATTCTTTATTAGAACGACTTGTGTGCTTAGGGTCGTTGTCTTGCTGCATGATCCACCTTCTCTTGAGATTCAGTTCATGGACAGATGTCCTGACGTTTTCCTTTAGAATTCACTGGTATAATTCAGAATTCATTGTTCCATCAATGATGGCAAGCCGTCCTGGCCCAGATGCAGCAAAACAGGCCCAAACCATGATACTACCACCACGTTTCACAGATGGGATAAGGTTCTTATGCTGGAATGCAGTGTTTTCCTTTCTCCAAACATAATGCTTCTCATTTCAACCAAAAAGTTCTATTTTGGTCTCATCCATCCACAAAACATTTTTCCAATAGCCTTCTGGCTTGTCCATATGATCTTTAGCAAACTGCAGACAAGCAGCAATGCTCTTTATGGAGAGCAGTGGCTTTCTCTTTGCAACCCTGCCATGCACACCATTGTTGTTCAGTGTTCTCCTGATGGTGGACTCATGACCATTAACATTAGCCAATGTGAGAGAGGCCTTCAGTTGCTTAGAAGTTACCCTGGGGTCCTTTGTGGCCTCGCTGACTATTACATGCCTTACTCTTGGAGTGATCTATTTGGTCAACCACTCCTGGGGAGGGTAACAATGGTCTTGAATTTCCTCCATTTGTACACAATCTGTCTGACTCTGGATTGGTAGAATCCAAACTCTTTAGAGATGGTTTTGTAACCTTTTCCAGCCTGATTAACATCAACAACGCTTTTTCTGAGGTCCTCAGAAATCATCTTTGTTTGTGCCATGATACACTTCCACAAACATGTGTTGTGAAGACTTTGATAGATCCCTGTTCTTTAAATAAAACAGGGTGCCTACTCACACCTGATTGTCATCCCATTGATTGAAAACACCTGACTATAATTTCACCTTCAAATTAACTGCTAATGCTAGAGGTTCACATACTTTTGCCACTCACAGATATGTAATATTGGATCATTTTCCTCAATCAATAAATGACCAAGTATAATATTTTTGTCTCATTTTTTTAACTGGGTTCTCTTTATCTACTTTTAGGACTTGTGTGAAAATCTGATGATGTTTTAGGTCATATTTATGCAGAAATATAGAAATTTATAAAGGGTTCACAAACTTTCAAGCACCACTGTATGTATAATATCGTCAGCTATATGGTTACCACTAAGAGACTGGTCTAAATCACAGCCTAAGTATTTGACACAGGGTTTACTGGTAATTTTTTGACCATTATATGTGACGTCCAGAGACTCGTTACTATTAAGTCTACGTTTGCAGCCAAAAAGTATGGATTCTGTCTTGCCAAGATGCAGAGACAACTTGTTTTCTACAAGCCACTCTTGGACTGATTGAAGCTCACAAGACAGACATTGCTGAATATTTAGTAAAAGTTCATTATGTCTACCTATTGAAACTATTCTTTAAATTCGTTTTTTAAGACAAGGATTTTTTAAGATGTTACCTTGACAGTTTCGGCGATAAACTTCCGCCTTCTTCAAACAGTCACCAGATGTCGAGTGGTGACGTGCCTTATCAGCTGATGTTACTCTACGGAGGCGTGAACGTCCCGCCCAATTTGACAGGTAGTTCACGCCTCCTGCTGTCAGGTCGCTCCTCCAGGACGGCGCTCCAGGTGTGCGACAGTGCATACGCTCCCTCATCCCGGTTCATCGTTCTCTGCGCACGCTTTCCTATCTCCACTGCCTCTAAAATCCAACGTTGGAATCTATTTTCTTCAGCGCGAATGACTCTGGCCTCCTCCCAATTCATTATATGATTATGTCGTTTACAGTGGTCTGAAATGGCTGATTTTAAGTTTTCTTGGTGTGCTTTTTCTTTTTCGGATCTTGTGAGTCTTTTTGTTGTTTCTTTTTCACATTCTATTTGGTGTTCTTTTTTTCTAGTATGGAAGCATCTGCCCGTTTCTCCAATATAAACTTTATTACATGAACGGCAAGGGATTTCATATATGATGTTGCATTTATTGTCCAGTTGTATTTTGTCTTTGGGGTGAACTAGCAGCTGTCGGAGGTTCTTGTATGGTTTGACCGGGGTGTTGATGTGGTATTTCCTCATGGATCGTTGGATGCGTTCTGTAACTCCTTTTATGTATGGTAGTGTGACAAAGCCTCGGTTTGTTTTTTCGGTGTTTCTCCTTGTTTGTTTATTTTTTTCCTTTGTTTGTGTCTGTAGTTTCCCTTTTCGGATTGCCCACAGTGGATATTGGCAGTTTTTTAATGCCTGTTGGATGTGTTGGTCCTCCTCCTGTCTGTCTTTCTCCTCCGTGATGCTTTGTGCTCGGTCGTATAGTGTTCTGATTACTGACGTTTTATGTGCGATGGGATGTTCAGATGTCCAGAGTAGATATTGGTCGGTGTGTGTAGGTTTTCTGTATGTTGTGATTTTAATGTTCCCTTCTTCTGTGTGGTGTATTTTTAAGTCCAGAAAAGCTATTGTCTTGTCCGTTTCCTCTTCGTGTGTGAATTTGATGTTGCCTGTCTTGTCTATGGAGTTTAGATGATCCGTGAATTGTTGTGTGTGACCTGTTTTGGTTATTTCAAGAATGTCATCAACGTATCTTTTCCAGAAGATAGGTTTGCAGTCATCCGGTGCTGTTTCTATGGCTCGGGTTTCCAGATCCTCCATAAAAAAGTTGCATAGAGTGGCAGATAGCGGGTCCCCCATTGCAAATCCCTCTTTTTGTCTGTAGATTGTGCCTCTGAATTGGAAATATGTGGAAGTGGAAATGAAATGCAATAGTTTTGTTATGTCCTGTGCTGTAAGTTTTGTACATTTTTACAGGGTTCTGTCTGCTTTTAACCGGTTTTCTACTATGTTGAGAGTGTTTGTGACCGGTGTTTTTGTAAAGAGGGATATGACGTCATGTGATACGAAAATTTCATCCTTTTTAATCTTGATTTCCTTTAGTTCTTTCGCCAGTTGTTTTGAGTTTTTGCAATGGTATTCCGTGAGTCCGAGGAGTGGTTTAATTATGTCTGCCAGTGTCTTGGAAAGGTTGTAAGTAACTGATCCTATACTGTCTACTATGGGTCTTAGTGGTGCTCCGGGTTTATGAATTTTCGGTGTGCCGTATATTCGGGGGGTGATGTCTGCTGTGGGGATGAGGTGGTTGTATGTTTGTTTATCGATTTTATTGTTGTCCATTAACGGTTTGAGTAATAGTTTTAGTCTTTTTTTCTTTTCCTCCGTCGGGTCTTTTTTGAGTATTTCATATGTGTTTGGGTCCGTGAGCATTTCATTCATTTGTTTTTCATATTGATTAGTGTCCATGATAACCATGGTCCTCCCTTTATCAGCCGGTAATATTGTTATTTTCTTGTTCTTTGTGAGTGTTCTGATGGCTTCCATTTCCTGTTTAGTTGTGTTTCTGGGTGGCGGTTTAGCTGAGGTGAGGATGCCTGCTATTTCGTTTCTTAATACGGCCTTCTGTCCTTGGTCCTGTAACATGTTGCATGCTAGTTCCGTGGCTAATATGAATTCTTCGTTCGGGATTTTATTTGGTGTGATGGCATAGTTTAGTCCCCGTGAGAGTATAGTGTGTTCTGCTGTTGTTAGTGTGTGTTTAGACAGGTTGCAAATCCATTTTTCATTTATTTGCATGTCCTTGCATTTATTTTCTTTCTTTTTGATAAGTCTATTTAGTTTTTTAATATGGCGTGTTTTTGTTTTTGAGAATTCTTGTTCTTGTATTATATTCAGATGTTCTTCCATATTTTTTTCCATGTCCCTGCTGAGTTTGTACCGGCGTTTGAAATCTTGTGTTCTTTGTGTTATTTCTGTATTTAAGTTGTTGATTTTGTTTGTCGTGCATCTAATTCTTTCTCTTACCAGAGTCATTCGCGCTTTTTCGATGGCCCTTTCCATGTTTCTTGTTGGAATTGGATTTTTTATGTAGAGGCTTGCTGGAATGATGCCTTCGTCCCGGCAGCGGAGATTGAAGCGGAGATGGTTTCTTTGTCGCGCCAATTTTTTCTTTAGCTTTTCCAGGTAGCATACCTCTTTGGCACAATCTTCTCCATAACTTATTTTTAATATGTAGTAAAAGTTCATTATGTCTACCTATTGAAACTATTCTTTAAATTCGTTTTTTAAGACAAGGATTTTTTAAGATGTTACCTTGACAGTTTCGGCGATAAACTTCCGCCTTCTTCAAACAGTCACCAGATGTCGTGTGGTGACGTGCCTTATCAGCTGATGTTACTCTACGGAGGCGTGAACGTCCCACCCAATTTGACAGGTAGTTCACGGCGAAACTGTCAAGGTAACATCTTAAAAAATCCTTGTCTTAAAAAACGAATTTAAAGAATAATTGCTGAATATTCACAATGTTTTTGCCCAATACCAGAAGGGCAGAATCATCAGCATACAGCAGTAGTTTACATTTCACTGCTGAGGGCATATCATTAACATAAATCAAAAAGAGTAAGGAACCTAATCTTGATCCCTGGGGGACCCCACAGACCACATTTGCAGGTGAGGAGGTGACACCACCAACCCCAACACACTGCTGCCTATCAGAAAGGTAGACTTTAAACCAGTTAACAGCAGGTTTTTGAAAACCAAAAGCTTCCAATTTAATTAACAAAATACTATGTTCCACAGTGTCAAAGGCCTTCTGAAGGGCCAATAAAACCATTCCTGTAAAATTGCCTTTGTCCTGTTCTGACTTGATATAGTCAGTAAGATATGCCAAACATGTATCTGTGGAGTGAGAGGATCAGAAACCTGACTGGTGCTCATATAGGAACCTGTGATCTGTGAGATAAGTAATAAGTTGTACATATACAGCTTTAGTGTGAATGGTTGTTTGTGTCTATGTGTTCACCCTGCGATGACCTGGTCCTGGAGAACCCACTGTCTGACACATATTAGTGTTTTCTGTGCTCTAACTCACCTGATCCAGACAATCAGTTCATTAACAGCCCTTCCTGAGTTAAAGTGAGTGCATTTGAGCAGGAAAAACATTAAAATGTGTCGAATAGGGGTTCTCCAGGACCAGGGCTGGGAATCTGTGGACTAAAGTGATGGTATAAACTGCAGTATAATTGAAGCTAGAGGCATTACAATGGAAAATGATTGAAATACTACCTTTCTTGATACAGATAACTGCAGTTGCTATCGATCCAACAGCAATAAGACATGCTGAAATTGAAACACCGACAACCCACCTCCAAGCATCAAAGACTTTGCCTAAAATGAGAGCAAGATTAGTGTTAGAGATATTTTTAAGAAACTGTGCAAGAATTTGTGAAGAATTTGATAACTACTAAACACACACTTACTGACAGAATGTGTGTGTTTAGTAGTTATGCAATAGATATATAATATTACTGTATAATAGTGTGGCAGCGGGGGCATGGTCAAGCGTCGGTTTGTGAATGGAGGGTGGAGTCAGGGAAGGTAAGTGGCAGAATCACTGCACCTGATGTTAGTTAACCTGTGTTTGTGTGTCTTCCCCTCTGACTGCGCCCTATAAAAGGAGAGAGAGAGAGCAGAGGAAGGGAGCTCTCTCCCCAACCAGAAGACTTGTGTGTGTGTGTGTGTGTGTGTGTGTGTGTGTGTGTGTGTGTGTGTGTGGCTGGGAGAGTGTTTAAAGCTGAAAAGCTGATAATAAAAAGTGTTTTTGGAACTCCGTTCTGGCCTGCCGTACTTCTGTGCTCCTCCCACCCACTCTGATCGCTACAGTGGTGCCGAAACCCGGGATTGGAGCACAGAGGAGAACAGCCCCATGGGATCCTCCCCCTTCCAGGACCTGATCCATGCCCTTGCCACAGCCCAACAGAGCCAGCACCAGGTGCTGGTTGCCCTCTGGAAGGAGCAGGAGCAAAGGTTCGAGGCCCTGGTGCTGGCGCAGCAGGAAGATCGTCAGGCATTCCGGCACCTACTCGCGTCAGCGGGGTCCACCACCTCCACCGCCGTGGGCCCTCCCCACCTCACCCTAACGAAGATGGGCCCGCACAACAACCCCGAGGCCTTCCTCGCACTCTTTGAGCAGGCAGCAGAGGCCTGGGGCTGGCCGGTGGAACAGCGCGCAGCGCGCCTCCTCCCCCTGCTAACGGGCGAGGCGCAGCCGGCCGCGCTACAGCTCCCCGCCGACAGCTGGCTGGCCAACGCCAACCTCCGCCGGGCCGTCCTCCAGCATATGGGGTGCACCCCAGAGCAACAACAACAGCGCTTCCACGCTCTGTGCCTGGAGGAAGTCGGCCGGCCATTCGCGTTTGGCAAGCAACTCCGGGACGCCTGTCAGCGGTGGCTGAGGGCCGACACCTGCGACGCCGAGGGAATTGTCGCTTTGGTGGCGCTGAAACAATTAATCGCCCGACTTCCTGAAGGAACAGTGGAGTGGGTCCAGTGCCATCACCCGGCGTCGCTGGATCAGGCCATCAAGCTGGTGGAGGACCATTTGGCGGCTGTTGCGACAGCAGGACAGCATGTCTCCTCTTCTCCCCTCTCCTCTCTCTCTCCCCCCCTCCCCTTCTGTTCCTCGTCTTCGCCCCGTTCCCCCACCGTGGAGGCGGGGGCCGGCTCTACCCCAGCCGGCCCGCTGCACCCACGGTGCCCTATCGTTTCCCACTTCTGTGTCTGTCTCTCCCCCCCCAGGTGAGAGAGTCTGGGCCAGTTTGCTGGTGCTGTGGGGAGCTGGGGCACCTCCAGCATCAGTGCTCGGCGATGGAGGTGGGCGCAGTGGTCCGGATCCCCGACGCGCCAGGGACTGCCCTCGATCAGGCCAGAGAGTATCGCATATGCCAAGGGGATACGTATCAGGCTTTGGTGGACTCCGGCTGTAATCAGACCTCAATCCACCAAAGCCTGGTGCAAGACGAGGCATTGGGGAGAGCACAATTGGTGAAGGTGTTGTGTGTGTGCACGGGGATGTTCACAACTACCCTTTAGTGTCGGTCCACATTCTATTTCGAGGGGAAAAATTTAGAGTAAAGGTGGCGGTTAATCCTCGCCTTACCCACTCGATAATTTTGGGGACTGATTGGCTGGGATTTCAGGAATTAATGACTCACTTAGTGAAGAGTGGGGCCTGCCATAGTTCAGTAGGGGGAGGTCCCGGTGTGGCATTGGCGGGAGCAGCTGTCACAGAGCCGTCTATGTCATCACCGCGTCAGAGTGAGGAGCCGCCGACTCCTCCTCCCTCTCTCGGGGAATCCCTCATAGATTTTCCATTAGAGCAGTCGCGAGACGAGACTCTGTGGCATGCGTTTGACCAAGTGAGAATAATCGATGGTCAAACACTCCAGCCAAATGCCACTCTGTCCTTCCCCTATTTTTCCATTGTGAAGGATAGACTATACCAAGTGACGCAGGACACTCAGACTAAGGAGCTGCTTACACAGCTTTTGATCCCAAAGAGCCGCCGGGAATGTATATTCCAGGTGGCTCACTTTAATCCCATAGCTGGACACTTGGGGCAGGATAAGACACTAGCCTGAATGATGGCCTGGTTCTATTGGCCAGGGATTTGCGGCGATGTCCGTAGGTGGTGTACGGCGTGCCGCGAATGCCAGTTAGTAAATCCAGCGGCCATTCCAAAAGCGCCTTTGTGCCCCCTGCCATTAATCGAGACCCCATTCAAAAGAATTGGGATGGATCCCATCAGGCCATTAGATCGGTCAACACAAGGGTATCGCTTTATTTTAGTTCTGGTGGACTATGCAATGCGATATCCGGAAGCAGTGCCTCTTCGCAATATCTCAGCACGGAGTATTGCGGAAGCACTCTTCCATGTCATCTCCCGAGTTGGAATCCCCAAAGAGATTCTGACTGATCAAGGCACTACGTTTATGTCATGCACACTGCACGAACTGTATGGGTTACTGGGAATTAAGCTGATCCGCACCAGCGTTTATCACCCACAAACAGATGGCTTAGTTGAACGGTTTAATCGCACCCTCAAAAACATAATTAAAAAAAGTTTGTATGTGAGGATGCACGCAACTGGGACAAATGGCTCGAACCCCTGTTATTCGCAGTGCGAGAGGTCCCACAAGCCTCAACGGGGTTCTCCCCCTTTGAATTATTATATGGGCATAAGCCGCGTGGCATCCTAGATGTACTGTGGGAAAATTGGGAGGAGGGACCTTCAATGAGCAAAAATGAAATTCAATATGTTATCGACCTGTGTGTAAAACTCCACACACTCGCACACCTAACCCAGGAGAATTTGTGGCAGGCCCAAGAACGACAAATCTGCCTATACGACAGGGGCACGCGCCTTAGGGAGTTCGCACCGGGAGATAAAGTACTCGTGCTGTTGCCCGCGTCGAGCTCCAAATTGATCGCCAAGTGGCAAGGACCCTTTGAAGTCACACAGCAAGTCGGGGACATCGACTATGAGGTGAGGCGAATGGACAGGGGTGGGGCGCTACAGATTTACCACCTCAATCTGCTCAAACTTTGGAACGAGGAGGTCCCTGTGGCATTAGTGTCGTTGGTTCCGGAGAAGGCGGAGCTGAGGCCGAAGGTTCAAAAGGGAACATTGACATTGCTTACCTCTCCGTTCCCCTGTGGAGACCACCTCTCCCCAACCCAACTCACAGAGGTTGCCCAGTTGCAGACCGAATTTTCGGATGTGTTCTTGCCCCTGCCTGGCCGCACCCACCTCATAGAACACCACATTGAGACGCCCCCGGGGGTGGTAGTGCGCAGCCGCCCTTACAGGCTGCCCGAACACAAGAAAAAGGTGGTTCGGGAAGAACTCGAAGCCATGCTCGACATGGGCATCGTTGAGGAGTCCCACAGTGACTGGAGCAGCCCGGTGGTCTTGGTCCTCAAGGCCGACGGGTTGGTCCGGTTCTGTGTGGACTATAGAAAAGTCAACACGGTGTCTAAATTTGATGCATACCCAATACCTCATATTGACGAGTTGCTGGATCGACTAGGCACTGCTCGTTTCTATTCGACACTGGATTTGACAAAGGGATATTGGCAGATACCCTTGACTCCATTATCCCAAGAGAAAACTGCCTTTTCCACACCGTTTGGCTTACACCAGTTTGTCACACCTCCTTTTGGGCTGTTTGGGGTGCTCACTACATTCCAGCGGCTAATGGATAGGGTCCTCCGCCCCCAGGCCACCTATGCGGCCGCATACCTGGACGATATTATAATCTATAGTAATGACTGGCCATGGCATTTACAACACCTAAGGGCTGTCCTTAGGTCACTGAGGTGAGCGGGTCTCACAGCCAACCCGAAGAAGTGTGTGATTGGGCGGGTGGAAGTATGGTATCTTGGCTTCCACTTTGGCAATGGGCAGGTGCGTCCCCCAATTAATAAGACAGCAGCAATTGCGGCCTGCCCAAGACCAAAAAGGGGGTGAGACAGTTCCTGGGGCTGGCTGGCTACTATCGTAGGTTTATACCTAATTATTCGGACGTCACCAGCCCACTGACTGATCTCACTAAAAAGGGGGCACCAGATCCGGTCCAGTGGACGGAGCAATGCCAACAGGCTTTTTCTGAGGTAAAGGCTGCACTGTGTGGGGGGCCACTGTTACACTCCCCTGACTTTTCTCTCCCCTTTATGTTGCAGAAGGACACGTTGGACAGAGGGCTGGGGGCTGTTCTGTCCCAGGAGGTGGAGGGGGAGGATTGTCCAGTGCTGTACATCAGCAGGAAGCTGTCGGTGCATGAGGGCCGCTACAGCACGATAGAAAAGGAGTGCCTGGCCATCAAGTGGGCGGGCCTTGCCCTCCGCTACTACCTACTGGGACACCCTTTCACCCTCTGTTCGGACCACGCACCCCTCCACTGGCTCCACCGCATGAAGGATGCCAATGCGCGGATCACCTGTTGGTATCTGGCACTCTAGCCCTTTAACTTCAAGGTGGTCCACAGGCCGGGGGTGCAGATGGTCGTGGCGGATTTCCTCTCCCGTCACAGGGGGAGTCGGCTGCAGGCCGGACGGCTGCCCGGCCTGAGTCAGGTGGTGGGGGTATATGGCAGCAGGGGTGTGGTCAAGCGTTGGTCTGTGAACGGAGGGCGGAGTCAGGGAAGGTAAGTGGCAGAATCACTGCACTTGATGTTAGTTAACCTGTGTTTGTGTGTCTTCCCCAGTGACCACACCCTATTAAAGGAGAGAGAGAGCAGAGGAAGGGAGCTCTCTCCCCAACCAACCAGAAGACTCGTGTGTGTGTGTGTGTGTGTGTGTGTGTGTGTGTGTGTGTGTGTGTGTGTGTGTGTGTGTGTGTGCGCGTGTGGCTGGGAGAGTGTTTAAAGCTGATAATAAAAAAAGAGTTTTTGGAACTCAGTTTTGGCCTGCCGTACTTCTGTGCTCCGCCCACCTGCTCTGATCGCTACAAATAGATATACAGTAATTAAAATAATGCAAAAATAGTGTGTTCATCATGCTCATGTTTCATCTTTCATCACCTCATCTGTGATGACGACAGTAGAATCTTACAGTATAAATATAAGAGCTTTTAATCATAGACACTTACGATTAATGATGACCTCTGTCTCCATCATGTGATGTTCTTGTTGAAGTCTACAGTAATATCTGTTGGAGTCGCTATAATCATAAACAGTGATGTGGCGTTTCACACTGAAGCCCTCAGTGTCTCTGTGTATCTGTGTATCTTCAGCAGGCAGAGTGTCTCCTTCTCTGTCCAGCCACACAACCTCAGGTTCAGGTTTCCAGCCTCTGGACTCACACACTAGATTAATCCCTCCTGAGTGATCATAACTCTCCATCATGATCACTGGGTGGCTTCCCTGAGCTACAGGCAATAAACAAAAAGTATTGCTTTAAATATACTGAAATCATGCTCAACTGTTAACCCCCATAGAGGTGATTATTTTATGCTCATTTTCAGTTTAAAGACTGTTCTTGACATGGTGAAAGATAATACGATGAAGTGTGACACTATATATAAAACTATAGTAATTTCACCAATTTCCTCATCAAATCAAATTGTGTACTAGATCCCATATCGACATGTTTTTCAAACAGACAATACCAGGAGCACTTGAACCTCTACTAAAAATAATCTGTTCTTTCTTCAGCACTGGCTATGTACTTAAATCCTTTAAACTAGCAGTTATCAAACCCCTGATTTAAAATCCTGACCTCAACCCCTGTTAGCTGTCCAACTATATCAAACCTCTCATTTATCTCCAAGATCCTAGAAAAGGTTGTGACACAGCAGTTATGCTCACACCTATATAGGAATAAAATTCATGAAACGTATCAATCAGGATTTAGACTTCATCACTGTGCTGAGACGGCACTGGTTAAAGTGGTAAATGACCTACGACTGGGCTCTGATCAGGGCTGTCTCTCCTTGCTTGTGTTGCTTGAACTGAGTGCAACTTTTGACACCATTGATTATACTATTCTCCTTGATAGACTAGAAAATGTTGTTAAGGAACGGCCCTCTCCTAGCTCAGGTCTTATTTGACTGATTGTTTTCAGTTTGTAGACGTAAATGGAGACTTCTCTACACATAGTAAGGTAAAACAGACATCTCAACCTGACAAAATTCATTTCAGGGAAGTCCTCCCCAAGACCCCTTCTTTGGGGATTTTTTTTTTTTGGGGGGACAAATACATTGCTGGGGATTATGGGGGTACTCCCCCAGAAAATTTTGGATTTGGTTGATGTGATTTCCTGCATTCTGGTGGATTTTGGGGTGGCCTTTTGGAGATGAACAATACCTGAATTCACTCAATTCACTCAGATTCAGAGCTGACACCTTGACTTGGGGACTTAGCTGCCCCCAACCCATCAACTATGATAACTACAATGTGCCATATATTAAGCTCCTTACTGACTGAATCTGGACACCCCACCCCCCATAAATAAGGACAGATGGCCAGGATAGATATTTCACCACAGAACATTGCTTTACTTATGGCCCTTTTCCACTACCCTTTTTCAGCTCGCTTCAGCCCGACACGGCTCGTGTTTCGACTATCTAAAAACAGCACAACTCAGCTCGCTTCAGCCCTGCTTAGCACCCAAAACTCGCACCGTTTTGGAGTAGGGCTGAAGCGAGCCAAACCGAGCTGAGTGAGGCTAGGGGCATGAGGAGACACTCCCCTGTGCACTGATTGGTGAGGAGGAGTGTCCTCACATGCCCCGCGAGCACGCTGGGATCTGTAAACACCGTAAACCCGGAAGAAGGAGAATTACGAATTACGAGAATTATGAAGCCTTATGCACCTCGCCTCGTCTATACGCTCTTGCCAGTATCTGTTGGCGTTGCCGGTGACAACAAGCCACAGCACCAAGACCAGCAACACTAACGACTCCATGTCCTCCATGTTTATTGTTTACTCTCCAGGTTGTGAGACTACCGCTTAAAAGCTCACTGATGTCACTGTTTGCGCCGCCTAACGACATCACCTGACGTCCACCCACTTTCGCTAACTCCACCCAATGTGTCCACCCACTTCCAGCCAGCACGGTTCAGCGCGGTTGTAGTCGAAATGCAACTCCAACAGCCCCACTCGGCTCGACTCAGCCCGACTCAGCACGGCACGGCTCAGCCGCGTTGGTAATGGAAAAGCGGCATTAGATACCAAAACACAGATGAATATAACAGAATAATGAATGAATTGCATGAAAGAAAATGAATGCAATTGTGCATGTAGGCCGAGGCCTAAAGGGCTCTTTCCTTTCCTATGTTCTATGCCTGTTCCTTTTGCAAGCTTTCATTGTATTTAGAGGCTGCTTGCTTTGCAGATTTGAGCAATTTTCCAGACACCTCCACCTCGTAGCACTCTGTGTCAATAAACTTGTTAATCTTGCAAGACAGATTCACAAGTGTTTGGTGAAACAACTGACTCCTAAATTCTGTCTTGATGAGATGCACCATGCTGAATGCCCTTTCCACATCACAGTTAGAATTTGGCAGCACCAGTAGCAGCTTCATCAGCTGACAGAGCTCCCTGAATCTCAACTGCCCTGGGCTCACAGATGTGACTTTGGACAGCTTTCCCCAGAACTCATCAACTGGTAAATTCTTATAATTTGGCACCAGTGCTTCCAGATTAGATGAGACATAATCCAGGACTTCTAAATGGAGTTGTTCTCTGGCATCTGCTTTCATTACGTTTGGAAATCTCTCTGCCAAGGTCAAAATCTGCTCTGGTTTCACATCATCATGGTTCTCAGGATTGACCACTGACAGATTCGTCAAGATTTGATCTCTCACTGGGAATTTTTCCTTTATTTTTGTAAAGCTTCTGACATAGAATGCTCTCGCATCTCTGTAGAATTGCTTTGTCTTGTGACTGGAGAGTGCTGATTTTCACATCGGAAAATCACATATTTGATGGAAGATGGATATGATGTGTTAATAGTAACTGAAAATACAGTATTAATTGAACAGCGTAAATTTTGCTTGTGTTGTGAGAGAATCTCTTTCAGATCCTACAAATACAGGAAAAAATGATGAGTTGAGAGAGATAACAGGATGGCGTGTCCATTCATTTGATATTGAAATCATGTTTTTAGATGTAATATAACATCACACGTGTTTCAGTGGACAAAAAGGTAATGACAAGCTTCAGAAATACACAGGGAAGTTTATCATAAAGTGATAAATTATAAATTAATCTTGCAATGGCCTTTTCCCTCACGCCAGTTCCGTGATTATTGTAGGGACTTTACCTTAAAATTTCAAACAGGTTTAATTCACCTTAAAATCAGCTCTGTGTAAAGGGACACTGCAAGAAGATCATAGGTTTGGGAATTTTGGGAAAAAAATCTTTTATGATTGCAGAGATACGATGATTTTAGTAAAATAAATAAATAACGGTAATTGTGCGCTGACCCCCAACACACACACACACACACACACACACACACACACCTCTACTTAACATTGTAGCACAAAATAGAAAGGGTGTACATGGTCCCAATTGGTTCTGTTTGAACCAGAAAAGGTTGCAGTTTTATGAGCGACTTAGTATTGGAGGTGAATCCTCACAAATTCCTGCCTGTTGCATGACACCTGCTCCTGCAGCTCCAGCACTGTAAAGTGAAAGTAATTTATTGCCATTATTTAGCCTTGTGCCTAGCAAGTGAGCTTACAACGATGACAATTACAAAGAGACACTGCTTTATCATAACTGTGAAAGTTGAACATCGAATTAAAAAAAAAAGTTGATTTGTACCATGTACAACCCCGATTCCAAAAAAGTTGGGACAAAGTACAAATTGTAAATAAAAACGGAATGCAATAATTTACAAATCTCAAAAACTGATATTGTATTCACAATAGAACATAGACAACATATCAAATGTCGAAAGTGAGACATTTTGAAATTTCATGCCAAATATTGGCTCATTTGAAATTTCATGACAGCAACACATCTCAAAAAAGTTGGGACAGGGGCAATAAGAGGCGGGAAAAGTTAAAGCAGTGTTTCCCACACATTGATGAGACTATGGCGGCCCGCCATAGTCTAATTTGGGCTGCCATAGTCTCAGTCCGCGCCCGCCCGCACGCACAGCGACACTGACGCACCCGGCCTGACATTGCGTGCGTTGCCTATCTGAGACAGCATGAGGAGACAACTCTGATAAGCTACATCCTGCCTGCATCTACATCTTAAGGTAAGTTTATACAACTTTATATAGCCTTTGACACGATTGAGCTGGTGACATTTAGGCTACGCTATTGTGCTTTATAGTATGGAGAGCGCATTGATCAGACCCTCCAGGATTTCATGATGTTGCGATTTGCAACTTCAATGCAAATTCAACCAATCCCCGTGAATTCAGGGTGGTGTTGCAATTATATCCAATCACCGCAATTTTCCCGCAAATTTGACCAATCGTTGGCGTCGTCTTGAGGTGACGTTGACAAACTACCTTCCACCTTACTTCCGTGTATACGTTCAAGAAAAGCAGCATGTGCACAGTGTTGCCAGATTGGGCGGTTTTAAGTGCATTTTGGCGGGTTTTGAACATATTTTGGGCTGGAAACCGTCAGCAGTATCTGGCAACACTGCATGTGCGAGTCAGTGTTTATATAGGCTTAAATTCTGTTACTGAAAGTGTGTTATGTTTACAGTGAAGGACTGTGCGCGCTTTACATTATTTTTTACTTAATACAAGAAATTAATGGATGCCAACATTTTTGCCAAAATGGTATTTTATTTTCCATTGTTTAGGCAGCTTCAGCATCATACTGTGAGATTCTGTTCAAATTGTTTTTTTTTTCTTCTATGATGCCTGAGCCATTTATTTTATTAGTTTATAATTATTGTGTAATTTAGTCTTCAGGAGAGACTGCCTGCACACAGTACTAGTATTAAGTTTTTTTTTTTTTCTTACATGAAAGCTGAGGCAATCCTGCAAACACATACAGTTGGGGCCCACATGGGCCTCATTTGGGCTAGGTGGGCTTCGGCTGGGCATGGGCTTCGAGTGGGCTTTGTTGTTGGGCCCTACATGGGCAATGGGTGGGCATTAAATGGGCTAAATTAAGCATGGGCAATTAGTGGGCTTTGTTGTTGGGCCCCACATGGGCAATGGGTGGGCATTAAATGGGCTAAATTAAGCATGGGCAATAAGTGGGCTTTGTTGTTGGAGCCCACATGGGTAATAGGTGGGCAGTAGATGGGCTAAACTAATAGATGGGCTATAAGTGGGTTCCAGCAAGGCTCCAATTCAACTCCAATTCAATTCAATTCAATTCAATTCAATTCAATAACACAAAGAATTTTACTCTCATACCTACCAGTTGAGATGTAATAAAATAATCTTAAAAAAACCCGCGAAATTAATTACAATTAAAAATAAAATTTCTCAATTTTAGAGCATAACAGATAAAGTTTGCTATAACCTAAAAGAAAGCACGCATATTCCACTGCAAGCCCAAGGCCTACGGGATAACAACAAAAAAGCAAGAAGAAAACTACGTGGGAAATCTCCACCCCCTGAGCAAAAATGGAAACATTTCGCACCTTGTGGCGTTGCATCTGCTGCCTGCTGCTGACTGACTTGGCTGCTGCTTCGAGAGCATCTGGATAAGCACGTGTTGTGTGGCTGAATAAAAGGTTGGTAAAATCATTCTGCATAATAATACGAGTATAGATGCTAGGCTTTGGCAATAACTATCTTTTTTTACTGCACGATGTTAACCAAAAGGACAGGAACTAACTGGCTTTAAGTAAATGTAAAGGAGTGAGGTGGCTGCTAACATTGGTAATTAAACCCGGTGAAACCTTGATGTTGATTCCAATCTTTAAGTCAGTATCAAGCTATTTTCGTGCTTATTTTGAATGGTTCTTTTATTGTTTAGAAGGATTTGTTGGTATTTCAGTAAGGCAGATTAGCTGTTAAAGTCGTCAGCAAAGTTTTCTCGGCTAGACGGGTTACTGTCCATTAGCAGTGTTGCCTGCTAATGCTCTCACTTCCACGAAGCTCGGATGCTAGCAAACAGTCATGTTTGCTATGTGTGTGTATCTTGCCACTCTGATTTTCCTGAAGGCGATGATAACTATTGCTGCATCGTTGGTTGGAAGAGAATGGACAGTGGTCATCGTATGTACCGTAAAATACCATGCTAAGGCCCATTCATACCCTACATTTGGTCAATTACGTGCGTATTTCTGTTCGCACGTTCTAACCATCGACACCTTCATTATACAGGGATGAGAGTTTTCCGCTTTTCGGCGGATTTCCGCTTTTTCTGAGCAAAAATCGATATTATGCCAAATCCGTTGAGATTTTTTTTTTCATTGAGGGGGGTTGGGGTATGTTCCTTCGTGATACTCAAGCGTTACATGTTTACATGTTTCGCCATCTTTAGTCTCGCTAAATCTCGTGGTAGAATACGTGTTTTCTACAATGTAATTGGCCAAAACATCGCTGGCAAGAGCATGATAGCCAGTCATAACAGTTCTTACAAGAGTGTGGGAGAGAACAAAAGCCAATCATAACAGTTCTTACAAGAGTGTGGGAGAGAACAAAAGCCAATCATAACAGTTCTCACAAAAGTACCCGCATCGTTCTATTTTATCGAAACTTGCACATGTTCATCGTCGCTGCGCTTCAAAAATACGTTTCTCTTTTGTATCGGCTTTTTTACTCAAAGTGCCGAATACAGTTGACTAGCAAGACGAAGCGAAGGTACGTGAAATCGATGCTGGTATAAAAAACAGAGAGAGGACTGACAAGCTTTTGTCTTTGGCCAAAAAGCTGAAGAAGTCGAAATGATTAAATAAAAATGAGAAGTGACTGTGAACTATAAATAATTGTATAAAGTGTACATAGACATTATCCCATAAACTTAGCATTCGTTTGATTTAATACATTGAACATGTATATGATGGTCAGTAAATCTGAATTAATGCTGACAGTTTTGAAAACTTAAATATTTCAAAAGACTTTTTGAAATCATATGCAACTAATGAGGACATAGGGTGACCAACCTTTTCTCCCTAAGAAAGTTTATTTAATATATGAACATTTTGATAATTAATAAAACTTGCATTTAATGTGAATTTAGTTTGTCATTTTTGTTGATCATAAATTATAACCATACCCTTGAATGTAGAATGTGATTTTATTTTGAATTCAAACAATACTCCTATTGATTTGAAACATATTTTCATGTAAATATATAAAAAAGACAACAGATTTATTATCTACTACAGCTCAGATTGCAGGAAAAGTGGTTTGTAAGGCCTTATTTTTCAAAATTTTCCTGGGGGGGGTAATCCCTCCCAGACCCCCGGCTTCGGGTGCCATCTTGTTTTCTGCTTTTTTGGTGACCACCCACTCTCATCCCTGATTATACCTCCATCGGTCTTTGACTTGGGGGCCGTTTTTTTCGATTTGTTCCGTATGTACCAGTAAGCTCGGTTTTGTTAAGCTCCTCGATTTGGTGTCAAATTACGTACGAAGTCGACCGTGTGAAACACTTCACATATAGGCCTATCCATAAACGTCTCACACGTAGGGTATGGGGCCTTTACGCTGCAGCGGGTGTTTTGGAGAATCTACTCCATAAAAAAACGTGTAGGCTGCACCTGTATGATAATTTGTGTGAATTTCGACACCACAGAACACTTCACCGTTGTTTACTGTCAGATGATAATTGTAGTTATGCTGCCTTGAACTGCGCGCCCTCGTTCAGTTTCAGATTGCCTCAGGGGCATGTCGAGAAGCGCAAAGGGTGGGGGCTGCCCGCCGGTGCGCGGGAAAGGCGAGTGACCACAACTTAGCTGAGAATCTCCTGCATAAAAAACGTGCAAGCTACCACCTTTATGATAATTTGTGTGAATTCCGACATCACAGAACACTTTACCGTTGTTTACTGTCAGATGATGATTGTAGTTATGCTGCCTTGAACTGCACGCCCTCTTCGGTTTCAGATGCCTCAGGTCATGTCGAGAAGCGCAAAGGGTGGGGGCGGGTGGGGGAAAGGCTGGCCACAGCATAGCTGAGCAAATCGAAACATAGCTGAGGTATTTTATGGTACTCCCAATAATCATAATATTGACCTACAATGCTCCGGATAACTACTTTTAAGGCTCTGGTATTTCGACAATTCAGTGCCATGCTAATCTATCAAAACTTTAGATTGATCAAAATGCAATGAGCTCCGCGTTGCCATGAATTCCAGCTGTTTAGACGGTAGACCATTGTTCTATCCATTTTAAGACCGTAGAATAGAAAAAGTGATGTTTCATGTCTCTTATTCTATGGAGAGAAAGATCCTTTTTCTCAGCTGTGGTTTTATGTACTTGGGACAATGGAGATCAGATCATAATAGACCTGGTATTTCGGTCTTTCTTTTGCACAGTTTTTTTTTTTTTTAAATAAGAAATAAGTCTTATTAAATTAGGCTATTTTCTGGCATCCTGTTTTGGTGTTGTATGTGCAAGACGAGATAGAAGATACATGCATAGGCTATCAAACACAAATACTGCTCATTAAAAGTGATGCTCACTCAGTACCTTTCGTACCTCAGTACCAGTACCAGGCATGTTAGAGCTAGTGATTGGCCCTAACAGAGACTAATGTTATCTTTCAAATGGTGCACAGATCGCATTTTAGGTTACCAGAAGAACAGTTGGTAAATTTGGCTGCATTACTAGCTTCAACAAGCTAATCATTTGCTTAGTATTCTAGAGTTTGTCAATCACGAGCCTCTGTAATCGTATCTGAAATCTAAAATGCTTTTATTTATTTGTTTTTTTTTTTAGAAATAATGGAGTGTTCAGAAAGAACGAAAAGGCAGAAAATATCAGCAAAAGTGGAGGAACATTTGCGTCTCGTTGAAGAGTCTATTACTGAATACCCACTGGATGACGTGTTAGAGCATTCCGAAAGGGAAGATTCCACTGACCTTTTCTATGATGCTCGTGACGACAGTTTTGACTTGCATGAAAATTCGTTTATGAGTGTGACCTGCCAGGTGACAGGCCAGATTGTGACAGTGATTTGGATGAAGATGAGTGTTCTACTTTTGAAAATGACTACGATGACTCCTGTGGGATTGCAGAGTGGGCAGCAGAATATAACATACCACAAATTGCACTGTCTGCGCTTCTTAAAATTCTGAGGAGGAAGGGCCTAGACGTTCCACTGGATGCCAGAACTCTTATGTCCACTGACAGATCATGTAATGTGAGCAATGTAGCTGGGGGGGTCCTACTACCATTTTGGAATCAGAAATGCTCTCATTGCTGAACTGACATCTTTAGGACATTTGGCAAATGTGACTGATACACTCACACTACGAATTAACATTGACGGATTGCCGTTATTCCGTAGCTCAAATATGAGTCTGTGGCCTATTCTGGATAGAATTAAGGAAATTCCAGAGTGCAATGTGTTTGTAATTGGAGTTTCCTCGGGCCTGTCTAAACCAGCTAACATACTAGAGTATTTACGAGAATTCATTACAGATATGAAAGCCATCTGTCAGACTGGTATTGTGCACAATGACTTTCATTTCAGGGTAGTAATGCCTGATGCTTTTATTTGTGATGCACCAGCTCAGGCTTTTATTAAATGCACCAAAGGTCATACAGGATATTACGGGTGTGAGAGGTGCATTCAGAAAGGCCAGCGTATGAATGGGAAGATGGTTTATCCCGAAATATCAGCAGAGCTCAGGACAGATGAGCAATTTGGTAGGCAAGGCTATCAACGGCGTCAACTCTCCGTCTCCCCCCTAAATTATTTGGGTATTGGTTTAGTTACCAGTTTTGTGTTGGATTACATGCACCTTGTGTGTTTAGGGGCAATGCGTAAATTGATATTTCTTTGGATGAAGGGGCCATTGAAATGCAGGCAATCTATGAAGTTTTTTGTTGCAACGTCAGCATATATGGTTTCCATCAGACAAAATTTACCTAGCAATTTTGCAAGGAAACCACAATCCTTATTTGAATTCAGCACATGGAAAGCTACAGAGCTTCGGCAATTTTTACTTTACACTGGCCCTGTTGTTCTTCTCAATAATATACCCAGTAGAATGTACAGAAACTTTTTACTTCTATCTGTATCAATGAGAATTCTCCTGAGTCCTGCCTTATGTTGTCCTGACAATTGTGACTATGCTGAGGAGATTTTGAAACTCTTTGTAACAGATTTAGCTTCAATTTATGGCACTGAATTTGTCAGCTACAACATGCATTCATTGATGCACTTAGCTCAAGATGCACGGAAATTCGGCCCATTGGATAATGTGTCAGCTTTCCCGTTCGAGACATTTTTAGGTAAACTGAAAAAGCTTGTCCGTCGGCCTCAAGACCCTGTCCAACAACTCGTCAGGCGGATCCATGAAAAGCAGAATTTGGCGAGCCAAAAGACCATGTCTGTTGTAAGCCCACTTAATCAGCTCCACTTTTCTGGGCCAACGATTAATTCAGTTGCAACATGGGAACAATACATGTGTTACAATGATGGAAAGACACGGATCTCCTCCTCTCGTGGTGACAACTGTTTTTCTGTAGGGGGAAGGGTTCTTGTTGTGCGGAACATTTTGTCACATTCTGGAACTGTTAAAGTCCTGTGTAGTTTTTTTGAAACCGCCAAATCCTTTTTCACCTATCCAATGGACTCCACACGTCTTGGAATTCTTTTTGTTTGCAATTTATCTGAGCACTTGCAGCTATTACCTGTGGATGAGTTGAAAACAAAAATGGCTTTGTTGCCATTCAAGACTGGATATGTGGCATTGCCACTCTTGCACTAAAGTGCTGTTTATTTTTTATTTATATGTGTATTTGTTTGTTTTTTTTAAAGCATGTTACCTTTCGCTGTAGTGGAGTTTTCAAATCACGGACTGGCAGTTATAGCAACCAAATGGTTTACTGGGCCTGAGGAGGATGAATGCTATTGGCCACCAGCAAAGATGAACTCGACAAGGGCAGCCATAAAGCAAAAGGACCCTTGCACTGACTGGGTGACACACGAAGTGACCGTGAAGAGAAAAGCTGGTAATGTGCCCATGTATATTTTGTATTATATTATCTTACAAGATGAGTTCATTGTAGATTTTGTTTAAAGGTGCACTATGAGTTCCTGCATTATCACTTCCGTTGACATTCCATGTAAATACCTTAAATGCTATACGAAACGGTACTCTCAAATTCCTACAACTAAATCAACTTTGCTCACTGCCCCCACCAATATGTGCACACTCACTAACCCCCACCCCCTCCCCTGACCATGTTGTTGATTGGCTGGAAGTGGTTTGTTATGTTTTGGTGCACAGCCTGTGCCCCTAGTGTTTGTTTGATGTGTACAACCCCCTTGTTGCCTCCCAAGACAAGTTTTTTTGTTTGTTTGTTTTTTTTCTTCTTCAAATTTTTCATGGGGCTGGCAGAAAACTGATCAAGGGGAGTTGCTCTACGGTTCGATACAAAAAAAAGAAATTGTGTTAAAAACCATGCAAGAACTCATTTTCCACCTTTAATTTTGCTCTGAATGAAACTAATTGCCACTGATTTGTCTGTCTCCCACAGCAACATATGAAATTGCTCGCTCAAAGTTAGTGGAATATGAACAGAATACAGATGTATCAACCGAGCCTGAGTCTACAGAGAATATGGGCAGGGGGAAGCGCAAAAGGAGGTGAGGCTATTTGAATTATAGAGAACAGTAGAATGAACAAATATATGATTAACTAATAAATAATCACTTAAAATGTAAAATGTAATAAATAAATAAATGTAATCACTTAAAAAAGTAACAAGGGGGAAAAGTGAGAACAACCATTACATTTTTGCAAATATTCTGTTAAATCTTTTCATGGGACAGCACTAGAAATGAAACATACAACTTAAAGAAGGCAGTGTACAGCTTGTATAACAACAGAAATTTGTAGTCTTCTGAAAATCTCAACGTAATGTTAATGCTGAAACACCTGGAAACGAAATCAAGTACACCCCACAGCGAACATGTCCTAATTATGCTCATACATACTGTCAATATTTTGTGTGAGCACCATTATTATGAACTGCCTTAACCTGTATGGCCTTGAAATTCACCAAAGATGCACTGGTTTCTACTGTAATCCTTTCCCACTCCTTTGTGATGACATTTCAGAGCAGGTGGATGTTAAAAGACACCTTGTTTTTCTCTAACTTCTGCTTTAGGATGTGCCACAGGTGCTCAATTTGTCACTAACTTAAACTTATGAAAATTGTTTTTTAAATTTTATTTTTCCTTTATATAAGCTAATGCTTTAGTTAAAGTAGTTATAGCTTAACTGAAATGCTTTAACTTATTGATTGTGCTTGATTATTATACATGTTTAGGCAAGTGGTCATGTCCAGCGAGGCTGAAGATGAGGATGATGACGACATCAACAATCAGGCATCTCCATCACCTCCGAGGCCTCCATCTACTCTGAGATGTATGCAGACCCCTCCACCCCCCCACAGGTCTCTGCAGACCCCTCCCCCCCCACAGGTCTCTGCAGACCCCTCCCCCCCCTCGGGTCTCTGCAGACCCCTCCCCCCTCTCGGGTCTCTGCAGACCCCTCCACCCACCCACGGGTCTCTGCAGACCCCTCCACCCACCCACGGGTCTCTGCAGACCCCTCCACCCACCCACGGGTCTCTGCAGACCCCTGCACCCACTCCACCCCCCCACGGGTCTCTGCAGACCCCTCCACCCACCCACAGGTCTATACAGACCCCTGCACCCCCTGCTCTCACCCACGGGTCTTCAACCCCAAGATGAGACATTCAGGATAGCATGTTTGTTCGCATTTTGACCCTCCTTGAGGAGGTGAAAGACACACAGAGGAACCATGTGAGGATTCTCCAGGCACTTCTCCAAGATCAACACAACATTGCCAAGCCCGTTTGTTCTACTCCAGAGGGTTTCCCCCCAAGACGGTTAATGAAGTCGACTGCATGGAAGAAAAACTGGCAAACCCCACCTTCATGTCAGAACTGGTATGTATGTTAAATGTATTACAGTATGTGGACTGAATCAACCTGTTGCCCTGTTGTTTCATGTTGCCAAGTGCTGTTGAAAGTTATGAGAACAGTGTGAAAGAGTGGTCTGCACACTGGGTATACGCTCCAAAAACACTTTATTATTTAACTATAAGGCAACATTTCGATCCACTAGTGGGATCTTCCCACTCTTTCACACTGTATCTACTATGTGCGCACCCTAACTTTCAAATATCCATGCATCTGGCAGTTCTTTCATGTTGAGAGGTTTACTCCAGTGAGGAATATAGATTGACCTGCCTTGTATTGCCTTTGTTCCCCCTCAGATTGCAGCTGTGGTGGACATTGGAGGGGGCACTGTTGACGGGGCACTGTTGACGGGGCCACGAGAAGGATGATGGCGTTCCTCATTGACCACAACCTATCCAGACAGTACAACTTCGTGGGGAGAAATGGCAAGAGAGGATTCAAGCCCCTCAAGCTCATCTCATCTCATTATCTCTAGCCGCTTTATCCTGTTCTACAGGGTCGCAGGCAAGCTGGAGCCTATCCCAGCTGACTACGGGCGAAAGACGGGGTACACCCTGGACAAGTTACCAGGTCATCACAGGGCTGACACATAGACACAGACAACCATTCACACTCACATTCACACCTACGGTCAATTTAGAGTCACCAGTTAACCTAACCTGCATGTCTTTGGACTGTGGGGGAAACCGGAGCACCCGGAGGAAACCCACGCGGACACGGGGAGAACATGCAAACTCTGCACAGAAAGGCCCTCGCCGGCCACGGGGCTCGAACCCGGACCTTCTTGCTGTGAGGTGACAGCGCTAACCACTACACCACCGTGCCACGCCCCTCAAGCTGTTTGAAGTAATTTATGGTAGGTGTGCATATGGATAATGTTTAAGTTATACAATATTAGAAAAAGATCATAATACCAAACATGTTTATTGAACTGTAAAGGCAACTACAGGTGTGTGTAAGGGTGGGCATAGGTGATGTCTGGGGTGTAATAGTTAGGAATGCAATGGTTCTTGTTTTTTTATTGAACTGAATGACACACCCCCTATGGCTCAATACACAGACATGAAACGCGATATTTCGATATGTTATTAAAATATTACTCCGCTACAGTTTTCCTAAACTTAGAATAGAATAGAATGCCTTTTATTGGAAACAAATAACGGCTAGAAATATTTCACTTAATGTCTGATGAATCTATTTAATGTATGAGCTTCGCCTTATACATTGAATTACTGAAATTAAAGGAGAAGTTTGGTGTGAATCAGTCATTAGCCCGGTTGTTTGAGGTCAACAAGTGCTGTCAGGAAAAAGAACAAGAAAATGTGATGCAACATAGACCACATACATACAGATAACCTTCAATGAACCTTAACAACTGGGCTATTGATTGATTCACACTAGATTTCTCCTTTAACAAACTTCCACAATATTCAATTTTTTGAGAAACTCTGTTGCTTCTGCAAACCTGGTTGAGAGTTGTCACATGAAGTAAGTCACTGCTATATTTGTGCCTTGCAGGAGCCTTGAAGAAGAATGCAATGACCAGTCAGATCACCAGAAAGGACGCAGAGAAGGCAGTCTCGAAGTGGCTGATTGGTGCTAGGGACCGGGGGGCTCAATCGACAGGCCCGTCAGGCCAGAGAGGCAGCCCCTCAGGAAATTTAAATTGTGTGTTTTTTTTTTCTCAGTGATTTCTGTAATAAAAACTTACAGTTTTTATTTTTATTTTTTGTAAATAGCAATAAAAAAGTAATTGTATTACTAGTCTTTTTGTCATTGTTGTTTGTGTAAAGAACTGTACTATGGGCTGACTGTAAAATAATCCCCCATAATAGTTATTACCTTAAAGGGTACAATCAGGGACCCATAATGAGCCCACATGGGCCCACTCAGTGTGGGCCCCAGATGGGAGAAACCTGGGTTGCCCAAGTGGGTTTTAGCTAGGGCCCATGTGAAACCCACCTTCAGCCCAACTGGGCTTGCCCACATGGGGCCACCATGGAACCCCCAGACAAAACTGACTGGAGCCCAGCTGGGCAGCCCATATCCAACCCATATGGGCCCCACAAGGGTGTGTTGAGTCAGATCACCAGAAAGGACGCAGAGAAGGCGGAATATATAATAAAATATATTATATTTTAAGGTAACTTCATGTTGTGCTGTGAGGTTCTATGCACTTTAACTTTTGAACCAACAGGTGCATTTGGATAAGTAAAGCCTATTTTTCTGCATTTTTGTAGTCCTGGAAATCTTTTATATTGGTAAAGTTGTTTATAGGACCATTTCTCAGTGTCTTTGTTTTTTTCATCAATAGTTTTTCATTAATAACTTAATATTTAACATACTCAATTTTAATCACAAAAAGAGAAAATCGCAACAATTTCTTGCAACTTTCACTTCCTCCCGCAATGTAATCGCAACAAAAACCTAAAATACACCGCAACTTTCATCGCAATTTTTTTGGAAACCCCCGCAACATCAGACATTTTAGCCCGCAACAATCACAAAAAAGGCCCGCAAAATCCTGGGGGGACTGATTGATGGATGACGTTAGTGTATATTGTTTCAGTAAAATTACTTTGTCCATTTCGTACTGGCAAACCTACACTGTAAAAAATGTCCGTAGAATTAACAGTGAATTTATGTAAAATCATGACATAAAAAAACTGTAAATACAAACACAAAGAAGCAGTGTGTAATTTACATCAATATACTGTAAAACTCCTAACCAAATACCACTGTTAATTTAACAGTAAGAATATGTTGAATTGATCATATTTTTTTGTAGAATTTACAAATTGTTGTAGTTTAAACACAGACAAACTGTAATACTAAAACAGAATGTGATAGTTAAAATTACATCATTGCCCTGTTAAAAAAATAAAAAAGCGCCCACCGTTGTGGCTCAGTCGACTAAGGCGTCATACCATGAACCCGGGTTCGATTCCGACCTGAGGTCATTTCCCAATCCCTCCCCGTCTCTCTCTCCAGCTCATTTCCTGTCTCTGCACTGTCGTATCCAATAAAGGTGAAAAAAGCCCCCCCAAAAAATCTGTCTAGTAGATCATTGCTTGTAACCATCATTTTGAATCATTGTTTATTGTACAATGAATATCCGTAAAATTAACAGTTATGTATTGATTATTGTACATTGAATACCTGTAAAATTGAACATTTTCAAACTGTTGTTTTTACAAGTGTTGATATACCTTACCGTAAAGCCATATACACTGTCACTGTATTTTTTACGGTGAAAAAATGGCAACCACAGCTGCCAGTTTTTCACTGTAAATTTGACAAGATTTTTTTTTACAGTGTACTTTTTCTGTAAGGCAACAGTAGGCTATTTTGAGGCAATATTAGTTAGCCCTACATAGTTATCTAATTCGTCAAATTAAACTTTATCATCCTACCAGGATCAGGTCATTTCCAAATTCACCGGCGAAGTACTTCCCGCTTGACACTGTATGTGCACAGTCTATCCAAGTGATGGAGACGTGAAGTGACAGCAGTGATAAACTAATCTAGGTCTGCATGTACATGTTAAAAGGGAAAAGTAGTCTATTCTAAGAGAGAGCAAACTTCGATGCCACTTTTGAGAATTAGTGCTAGTAGCCTTAACGCGATTTGTTACTGGTGAGACGGAAGACGTTAAATTATTTTTAGCCTTTTCTAATAGGCTACCTTTTTAAAGGTGAAGCTATTAGGCCACATAATTAAGGGAATGCATACCTGCCAACCTTGGAAAAAAATGTTGAGTAGCAACTTATCGCGGCGGTGCAGCGCAGCACGGCATGAGGTCAGGCACATTTGCTGATCAGTATTGATTGTAATGAGTGAGCATGTGAACAATGTATTACTAAGCACAGAGTTCCCACTCACCACCATATCTAGTTATTCAACATACAAGTAGACTATGAAGAAAACAAGAACTCTTTTAATGAAAAGGCATGAATATATTTCCAATGCTTTCACCAAGAC
The DNA here is from genome assembly GCF_027579695.1 of Neoarius graeffei. Taxonomy (NCBI): domain Eukaryota; kingdom Metazoa; phylum Chordata; class Actinopteri; order Siluriformes; family Ariidae; genus Neoarius; species Neoarius graeffei. Next base: position 90,660,167 of record NC_083569.1, read on the forward strand.
ATTTGGCACAAGGCAACTGTGCCCGAAAAATATGTCCTTTATACAGACCTTAAACTTAAAGATAATGGATAAATGTACTGCCTTTGGCATATTGTGTCTTAAATACACTGGGAATTATAAACAAAGAATCCCAAATAGCATGCTATGTCCCTTTTGACATGTCGCATTATACTGTATAGATAACAGAAAAACAATGAGCTATAGCCTATGTCTTTTAAAACAGATGCCGGCAGTCTGCAAAATACACACACACACACACACACACACACTCTCTCTCTCTAAATCCTTTTTTCATAAATTTAGTTTTGACCGTAAAAGAGATTCTGTTGCTCCTCGCTACACTTTGAACTAGGCTACACTAAACATCGAACTAGGCTACACTAAACATCGAAAGTGAATATTCCAGAGTACCTATATAAATATATATTTTTCAATATTAATATTTAGTAAATGCAAACTGATAACCACACTTCCAGAAAAATTTACTGAAAATAAATTATAGGCTACTCTGGCCTATCCAATAACATAGCCTTTATAATATTCATATTCACTGACCTGGCCTAATTTGGAAAAAAGAATGGCCTATGTATATAAATGCAAGCATTTCTATTTTAGCAATATTATTACCTGTATTTCCTTGATGGCTAATGTCAAAATCATAATTGCACACTGTGCAAAACGCATGATTAGGCAGTTTAGAGGGGCGGAGGCATGGCCATTGATCTTGATACTTCGTTAGGAACTTCTGAGGGGCATAGACTCGCTTCTTTTTAGATTTGCTTCCCTCTCTCTCTCTCTCTCTCTCTGTCAGTGTCCTCATCTGACGTCATGTGTATTATTAACTGCAAGGCACGCACATACACAAACACACATCATCATCCACCACATGCACTTACGTGAAAACACTTCATGCACTGCTCATTGAATCTCACATGCATGAGTAGCCTAGTTCAGAAGATTTTAACGCGTCTATCGGTTGACTGGATGGAAACGTCAGTAGGCTACTATATTTTCACTTTAGGCTATGCAATATTTTTTGGATTGAGAAGCCTGGGTCAAATATCAAAACAAGCTGGAACAAATATTTCCTTCAGATAAGGCGGAACACTGTGCTTTGAACTATGACGTTAGGACAGTTGTCCTTATTCACAATACCCTTGCCCTGCCCATTTACCTTCGAAACGGTGTTTAGCATCGTCCTCCCTTGTAAAACCAGTCACAGTATGAAGATCGACAGAGAGGGATGAAAATCAATTTTGTTACTTTCGTTTTGATGGCTCCTCGGCTGTCCGCTTAGCCTCATAGCTTAGGCCTATTTGAAGAGTTTAAAACTAGCACTGTGATTGGTCAAAGTCTTCTTTTCTCTACAGGTTGCTGGTCAATGCAGTTACACCCATAGATGAGTTGCCTAGTGCGCGAATGCACAGACAGTTGAACCAGAATATTAAAGATCTTTGAACTTAAAGCCATCAATGGCTTTTTGCGTATTTTGAAGTGTTAAATCGTAGCAGCGTAGTTTGATGTCTAAATGCGTATCTGCTACGCAAAATGCGTAAAGGTTGGCAGGTCTGGGAATATAATGTTAATTACTTACTTAATTAAATTAACTTCTTGACTCGAATTTGATTGTTTTCAAATTTACTGATGAAGAGTGTTTCTCCACTAACGTAGGCCTTAATGCAATGCGGTGACTGTCAGGTGACGATGTCAGCCTTATTGTAGACGCTACAGCTGTAACAGAAAATCTCCGATCCTTATTAAACTGATGCTAAATTTGTTTTGTTGTTAATTCAGATCATGAGCATTTTGAATTATTTCAAAAAGAGGGATCAAAATTCACCTTAGGATGAAGAGGTAGTGACTGAGGCCAAGTTTACATTAGACTGTATCTGTCTCATTTTCTTCGTGGATGCACTGTCCGTTTACATTAAACCGCCTGGAAACGCCGGGAAACGGGAATCTGCCAGGGTCCACGTATTCAATCTAGATCGTGTCTGGTCCGGTGCTGTGTAAACATTGAGAATACGCCGATACGCTGTGATGAGCTCTAGCTGGCGTCATCATTGGACAACGTCACTGTGACATCCACCTTCCTGATTCGCTGGCGTTGGTCATGTGACGCGACTGCTGAAAAACGGCGCGGACTTCCGCCTTGTATCACCTTTCATTAAAGAGTATAAAAGTATGAAAATACTGCAAATACTGATGCAAATACTGCCCATTGTGTAGTTATGATTGTCTTTAGGCTTGCCATCTTCCACTTGCAAGTGGTAAGTGATATGCGCTGGGATCACACACACAGCGGCTCAGTCCCGAATCACTGCTTGTGCACTTCACTCGCGTGCTCTGTGAGCTGCACAGGGCCGGAGTGCGCACCCTCCAGAGGGCACTCGCTGTTCAGGGTGGAGTGATTTGGAGCGCAGGATGCCTGCGGAGCCGAGCGTATCCGTGTATTGGTGTTGCTGTGTGCACGCGAATCGTGTATTGGTGTTGCTGTGTGCACACTAATCGTTTTAAAAACGTTAATCTGATGATCCGCTGATACGGTCTAATGTAAACCCCACCTGAGGTAGACCTAACATCAACTGCTTGCTGTCATTGTGAGGATGTCAAACTCCTAGCAAGTGAGTGCGATGAATGGGGGCAGATTACCCATTCCTCAGCCACTTAGCAGCGATTGCCCTTGTTGTGGCGGTGTCCAGCGTGAATTGTGAAAGAGACTTTTCCACAATGAACAGGGTAAGGACATCTGCAGGCAAACCAGTGATGTGAATTTCAATTTACATTTACCCATTGTTTTTATGCTCAAATCCCACCTAAGTTCAATCTCACTTTCACTTAATTAAATATTTCAGAGTGAGCTCTACAATCACATGACTCATTGTAGTAACAAGTTGTTTGCCATTTTAGGTCAAAACAGACCTTCGTAACAGACTGCAAGGAGAGCACCTGGCCGCCTGCTTGAGGATTTCCATTAACGGGCCACAACCAGAAGATATCAATTATGAAAGGGCACTCGAACTCTTTTTTTTTTCTCAAAGCCAAGAAAAATCAAATGCACAAGTGCAGGGTGTGGTCTTTGTAAATAGGGCAGACATTTGTCAGGGTCACTTTTGACATACAGCAGAGCTAGAAGTCCTTGTTTTGTAGGACTTTTTGTAGGAGTTCAGGGTGTGAAGTATTGTAGGATTTTTGGTTTGGTTGCTATCTGTAATATGTTCTTCTTGTAGGACTGCCCTCTGTAGCAACATGCTAAAATAAAATACAAGGTGAATAACCAATACCAACGAATTTGTTCTTTGTTAGTCTTAGTTAAGTAGTATTAGTAAGGTAAACAACCCCCGCGCACCCCTGCAATTCAACCGGACACGTGCGCCATGCGTTAAACGACCCCCCGCGCACCCCTGCAATTCAACCGGACACGCACGCCACGCGCTAAACAACCCCCTGCACACCCCTGCAATTCAACTGGACACACCTCCCCCCCCCCCCCCCCCCCCCCATGGTCTCCAAAATTTCTGTGGGAAACACTGTAAAGGTACAAAAAAGGAACAGGTGGAGAACCACATTGCAACTCATTAGGTCAATTGGCAATAGGTCATTAACATGACTGGGTATAAAAAGAGCATCTTGGAGCGGCAGTGGCTCTCAGAAGTAAAGATGGGAAGAGGATCACCAATCCCCCTAATTCTGCACCAACAAATAGTGGAGCAATATCAGAAAGGAGTTCGACAGTGTAAAATTGCAAAGAGTTTGAACATATCATCTACAGTGCATAATAATCATCAAAAGATTCAGAGAATCTGGAAGAATCTCTGCATGTAAGGGTCAAGGCCGGAAAACCATACTGGGTGGCTGTGATCTTCGGGCCCTTAGACGGCACTGCATCACATACAGGCATGCTTCTGTATTGGAAATCACAAAATGGGCTCAGGAATCTTTCCAGAGAACATTATCTATGAACACAATTCACCGTGCCATCTGCCGTTGCCAGCTAAAACTCTATAGTTCAAAGAAGAAGCCGTATCTAAACATGATCCAGAAGTGCAGACATCTTCTCTGGCCCAAGGCTCAATTTAAAATGGACTGTGGCAAAGTGGAAAACTGTTCTGTGGTCAGACGAATCACAATGTGAAGTTCTTTATGGAAGTCAGGGATGCCGTGTCATTCGGACTAAAGAGGAGAAGGACGACCCAAGTTGTTATCAGCGCTCAGTTCAGAAGCCTGCATCTCTGATGGTATGGGGTTGCATTAGTGCGTGTGGCATAGGCAGCTTACACATCTGGAAAGACACCGTCAATGCTGAAAGGTATATCCAGGTTCTAGAGCAACATATGCTCCCATCCAGACGATGTCTCTTTCAGGGAAGACCTTGCATTTTCCAACATGACAATGCCAAACCACATACTGCATCAATTACAGCATCATGGCTGCGTAGAAGAAGGGTCCGGGTACTGAACTGGCCAGCCTACAGTACAGATCATTCACCCAAAGAAAACATTTGGCGCATCATAAAACGGAAGATATGACAAAAAAGACCAAAGACAGTTGAGCAACTAGAATCCTACATTAGACAAGAATAACATTCCTATCCCTAAACTTGAACAACTTGTCTCCTCAGTCCCCAGACATTTACAGACTGTTGTAAAGAGAAAAGGGGATGTCTCACAGTGGTAAACATGGCCTTGTCCCAACTTTTTTGAGATGTGTTGTTGTTATGAAATTTAAAATCACCTAATTTTTCTCTTTAAATGATACATTTTCTCAGTTTAAACATTTGATATGTCATCTGTGTTCTATTCTGAATAAAATATGGAATTTTGAAACTTCCACATCATTGCATTCCGTTTTTATTTACAATTTGTACTTTGTCCCAACTTTTTTGGAATCGGGGTTGTAGTTTCCTGAGTTCCAGAATGGCTGGAGTAGCTGCAGCTCTTCTTCATGCTTTATGCACTGACTGATTGGTCGATAGGTTCGGGATGAAGCTTGCTCGCTTGCTCTAGATTCCGTGAGATTGTATGTAATTTGCAGGCATCAGGGAGCCGCTATCAATATGCAGGAGACTCCCGGAACTTCCAGGAGACTTGGGATGTCTGGGTAAAATGTGATGTTCCGCAAGATTCTGTTTTAGGTCCAGGCTTTTATTATGAAATTATTCATGAACATGGTATTAGTTTCCACTGTAATGCTAATGACACACAGTTTTATGTTTCACCAAAGCCAGATGAGAGATCCCCGCCTAATTAGGTTGAAGAATATGTCAAGGGCATTAGATACTGGATGATTATTAACTTCCCCGTACTTAAATCTGACCAGATAGGAGTCGTTGTACTAGAACCACATGCAGCTAGAAGTAAGCTTTCTGATTGCATCGTAACTCTGGATGGCCTTTCTTTTTCATCATGTGCAGCAGTAAAAGACCTTATGATTATGGACTCCAGCAGGGCTGGAAATTGATGGACGCCCGTACGCCAAAGGCGTCAAAATTTTGCCTCGGGCGTTAGAAAAACACATAAAAGCACAAGCCCTGATGGCTTGTAACTGCAAGTGTCATAAATCACTCAAAAATCACCGAAAATCGGCTTACTGTGTATGTATAGCGAGGGCGGTGCCATTTTTGTTGTTTCTCGCGAGACGTGAGTGAGACGTGTGATTTGGAGTGATTCGGCAATTTTCCACCAGATGGGGTGATTTCCGTAATTACTGGGAATTGGCGCATTTTTACTTCCTGCGGGTCAAAAAAAGTAAGTAATTTGTATATGGTACATGAACAGTAAGTAAACACTAACCAAACATATGTACAAAGCAGGTTAGCATGCTATAGAGGGCAAATTAAAACCTAAAAGGTGCATTAAGAAAGGATTATAAATTACTAAATGTGCAATAACTATAAAAAAAAACAAATGTAGACCTCAAATCTTACCACTTACTAAATCTAATCACTATTAAATACATTGCAACTGTGTGTGTGAACAGTTACACCATTACAATATCTGAACTACTACTACAAAGTAAACATTAATAAAAAAAAATCTCATAAAATGTAAAGTAAATTGATTTTTTTAATATTTGCTATAAAAATTTTTTGATTTTATTAAATTCGTTAAAAAACTCAAAATGTGTAGGGCTAGTGAATTCAGAATCGGGCTAGTAACTTTGCAAAGTTTCAAGCCCCACTGGCTTGTTGGCAAAAAAGTACATTTCCAGGCCTGCTCCAGACTTCCATTTGAAGCTCATGTAGATAATATTGCTAGGATAGCCTTCTTTCATCTCAGAAATATTGCTAAGATGATAAATACAATGTCCCTACATGATGCGAAAACACTAGTTCATGCTTTTGTTACCTTTAGGTTGGATTATAGTAAAGCCTTACTGTCTGGATGTTCCAGTAGGTGCATAAACAAGGTCCAATTAGTACAGAATGCAGCAGTGAGAGTCTTTACATGACCACATCACCCCTATCTTATCCACACTGTATTGTCTCGCAATCAAATTTCTCACTGATTATCAAATATGACTATTGACCTATGAATAGGGTGACCAGATTTCCCGAGTCTAAAACCGGGACACTTTGCACGTGACCGGGATACTCGTGCACGCACACGCGTTTTGATGTAAACATGCGCCGGCTCAAACCATGGCTCAGACAGGTGCTTTTATCATTTTGTAGAAGCTCACTTTTATCAACATTTCAGAGAATAATCAAGTATTTTCTTGTTATCTACATGTACTTCTATCACAATTCAGTTAAAGTAAGAAAATCAGACAACAGATGTGATGATAGGGAATAGGCCAATAGCCTAAATTTCAACTGATTTATTTCACCTTTGTGAAAACACCAAGAAAATGCATTGCTTCTATATTAACATCAATATTTTATGGGATGAATTTTTTTTTTTTAAACAATAGGCTATGCATTGTAACAGGAACGAGCGCATGAGCCTAATCGTTCTCACCTACAAACCTTTACCCAAAATGTCCCTGTTTAATCTTAACCAGTGTAGGCTATTAACTATTTTGAAAACATGAACCCTGAGTTGACAACAGCATCAAACAAGTCAAGACAATCTGTGATACAGATTAAAGACACATGAAACCGATGAAAGACAACAAAAAATGTTTCAGAAACACAGCCTCCCACCCTAAAGAAGATGCCATTTTATTGCATATATTTACATGATGAGTGAATTTGCTCCAGTAGCGCTTTATTGCCCGACAGCCTGCTGTGAAACTGCGAGCAAGTATCGTCGAAATTGGCCCGGGTAATGAGCAAGGCTTTGAGAGTAGGCACGGTCATGCGATTCCTCTCGTCAGTCCAGGTGTTGCTCATGAGTGAAAATATTCGCTCAACTGGAGTATTGGTGCCAGGTAGGCACATGGCAAACTGGCAAAGCTGGCTGACATTGCTGTAAGGCAGACCTGGGCATTTTACGGCCCGCGAGCCGCATCCAGCCCTTTGGTTCATTCTGTCCGGCCCGCGTAAGGTTAATTAGAAATTACAAAATAAACGTATTTTCTAATTTTACCTCATGCATGGACTGAATGTGCATTGCTTTTATTTTGAAGTTGTGTTCAACAAAAACGCAATGCACGCGACATGAAATCCCACGAAACCTAATCCCGCGATAACTACTTCCGTAATTTGCCCAGACCAACCACAAACTTGTACGTCATCCTTCAAACGGTCTAGCCAATCACATAGTGTGACGTCACCAACAAGCGCCAGAGCCGATCTTTAGATCTGATACCTACACCGAATCGACACGGCATCATTATAATATGACGTATCTTGCTTGATATTTGGAGTAGAAAGACAATATTGTGATGTCTTTATTGTGTTTTGGGGTGAATGTGACTGAAAAAAAAGGGTACAAACGTTCACATTTTGTTAACCATTGTTTTGGGAAATTTGATTGAATAAATGACCTTTTTTTTTGTAAGGCAACCTCGTTTTTTCCATACTCTTACCAGTCTTAGCAGCTTGTAAAAACAATGTTATTTACTGCTTTATATAGACCCCTTCGCAGTAAACGTCATTCATACGAAAGCGGAAATTGCGCGCGCAGCCTGGACCCAAAAAAGACTCAGAAATGCCTAGTTGTTGTGTTGTCGGGTGTCAGAATCGCAGCAGTGATGGGGTTAAAATGTTTAGAATTCCAGCAGGATCTCACCCATTCCAAAAAAATCGCCGACGTCTATGACTACAAGCTATCAAACATGTAGACTGGGATGAAAGCACAATCAAAAATGTGCGGGTTTGCAGCACCCACTTCATCACAGGTAAGATCAGGCTATTTATTAAATCTTTTTTATTCTTTCTAGTCTTCGTTTATTGATGTAACAAAATACTTTGGTAGCGTTTGTCTGATTAGCTGGGTCATAGTTACACAATGTAATGAATATTGTTAGCATGTTAACTTAGCTTTGCATGCAGTTTTGTTTGTAGGAGAGGTCTTGCTTGACTCAAGCAGTCCAGATTTTGTGCCATCATTATTTGTGTATGCTGAAATCACAATTTTAAAGCAAGGATGGAAAGGTAAAATTGTGTGCCCTCACTCTAAATGCCAACTTACGTTGACTGCTCTAACCTAGCTCCCGCCCCGTTCAGTTTCATTTCTGCTCTCTGCCTCTCGCTTTTTACGCAGCTCTGATTTCTCTTAGCTGCACTCTTTACACTATCATTCCTTTCATGCCATTACCTCCTGCAAATTGCTGTTTAGTGTTGGTATTTGCTGTTGTAGCTAAAGCCACATTGCCATCACATCACTGGCATAATTTGATTAAAACAAAATGAATATGAGGGGCGGCACGGTGGTGTAGTGGTTAGCGCTGTCGCCTCACAGCAAGAAGGTCCTGGGTTCGAGCCCCGGGGCCGGCGAGGGCCTTTCTGTGTGGAGTTTGCATGTTCTTCCCGTGTCCGCGTGGGTTTCCTCCGGGTGCTCCGGTTTCCCCCACAGTCCAAATGCAGGTTAGGTTAACTGGTGACTCTAAATTGACAGTAGGTGTGAATGTGAGTGTGAATGGTTGTCTGTGTCTATGTGTCAGCCCTGTGATGACCTGGCGACTTGTCCAGGGTGTACCCCGCCTTTCGCCTGTAGTCAGCTGGGATAGGCTCCAGCTTGCCTGCGACCCTGTAGAAGGATAAAGCGGCTAGAGATAATGAGATGAGATGAAAATGAATATGAATGTCCCATTGTTAATCAAGTTGTACATGCCCGCACAGAACATAATCATATGCGTCTAAAGACTTGTAGGCACGAAGTTTTTCGTGGGTGTACACTGAAGTCTTGTCAATAAGGTACGAGTATATATCTGGCCATTGTATACCAGGGAACTTACTAACATCGTCCGTCCACTCTTTAATTAAATGCGGATCCGGTAGGCGATGTCCACTTGTTAGAGTTAACTTATTTATGTTGCATTCTCAATCTTGTAACGACAATTGTTTGGCATAATCTGACAGCTCATAATGCCGGTCTATGGGCAGTGCCATTGTTTCTGGGTACAGGCTGCACGCGCATCCTAGCAGCGGTCGGTTTGTTTACAAACATGCGAAGGGGTCTATAAAGAAATACAATTAATATTACGCAGAATTTTTAGTTCAGCCTTTTGGTCCGGCCCTCCACAAAATTCTGTTTCTCATGTGGCCCCATGGAAAAAATAATTGCCCACCCCTGCTGTAAGGAGTCTCCCTACTCTTGAAGTGCGCAAACATCTCCGCCCAGCGCTCATCAGTTCGGCATTGTCGCGCAGTAGTTGACAGCCGCTAGCAAAAAAAAAGTTATAATGCAGCCTCTATATTGCAACATTGTACAAATAGATACATTGTAAGGTTGACTGCGCACACATGCACATTGATGCTGAATTGCTAGAAGCTTTATTGACATCTCGTTGGCTATGTATGATTGCTGTAACCGGGACAGTCTGTTAGTGTTTGGTGTAAACCGGGACATTTCAACGTCACGACGGACCTTTGTCGGGACTGGGGACACGCAACTCAAAATCGGGACTGTCCCGGTCAAATCGGGACTGTCCCGGTCAAATCGGGACTGTCCCGGTCAAACCGGGACGTCTGGTCACGTTAGCTATGAAGCTTTAAATAGTCGTGCACCACAGTACCTTAGCTGCTTCTGGTCTTTTATGTTCTACCATGCCTACTTTGATCAAAAGGTGCATGACATTTGTTGCTGCCTCAAATCGTGAAGGCTTCAGCAGGGGGAAGGGCCTTCTTGTACAAAATCCCCACATTTATGGAAAGCTGTCCAATGAGCGTTCAGGACCCAGATACAGTCTCAGTTTTAAAGTCTACATTGAAAACATTTGTTTAGTCAAACCTTTTGTTAATAGATATTTATTAGGTAAAGGAGCAGATCTGGCGGGTTCATGGACATAAAATGTTTTGGTAAACTGAGATGGGATTTTAATAAACTTTGGATGCTGTCAACTTAATATACTCCTCCTTTTGGACCTTCGCTGTGCTTTTGACACTGTTTGTCATGAACTGCTTCTCTCTCATCTCTCTGCTGTTGGTATTTTTGGTTCTGCCTTTTCCTGGTTAAAATCCTCTCACACAGATAGACAGCAGTTTATTTCCATTGCCAAGTACAAGTCCTCCATGGCATCCATCAGTTGTAGTGTCCTACAGGCTTCTGCCTTTCGTCATCTTCTTTTCATTATCCCCCAGGCCAAATTATCCACCATCATGGTTTGAATTTTCATTGCTATGCAGATTTATATCACTTGCAGGCCTTCTGCATCTGCCCTGCCCCTCCCTTTCTGAATGCATTCACTTAATACTAGTACAACTGGTAATACTTCTTCTGATTGGTTCCAAATCGATAACCTCTTCCAATAGTAGTCTTAATCTGGTCATTGATGGCACTGTGATTAAACCTTCACCCCACTGTATGTAAACTGTGTTATCTTTGATTCTGCCCTCTTTTGAAAAAAAAACAAACAAACTCCCTGTCGAAAATGGCCTTTTCACCTTCACAACATGGCATGTCTACATCCTGTACTCAGCTGAAACACTCATCCATGCTTTTATTGCACCACAATTAGATTATTGTAATGCTCTGTTCATTGGTTTTCCAGCTACGTCCATTGCTCGGCTTCCATACAGTGTCTTGCAAAAGTCAGTCCCCCAGGATTTCGCGGGCCTTTTTTGTGATTGTTGCAGGCTAAAATGTCTGATGTTGCGGGGTTTTTCCAAAAAAATTACGATAAAAGTTGCGGCGTTTTTTTAGGTTTTTGTTGCGATTACATTGCGGGAGGAAGTGAAAGTTGTGAGAAATTGTTGCAATTTTCTCTTTTTGTGATTAAAAGTGAGTGATATGTTAAATTATTAAGTTATTACTGAAAAACCATTGATTAAAAAACAGACACTGAGAAATGGTCCTATAAACAACTTTACCAATATAAAAGATTACCAGGACTACAAAAATGCAGAAAAATAGGCTTTACTTGTCCAAATGCACCTGTTGGTTCAAAAGTTAAAGTGCATAGAACCTCACAGCACAACATGAAGTTACCTTAAAATATAATATAAACGCCTCAGCTTTCATGTAAGAAAACAAACTATTAATACTAGTACTGTGTGCAGGTAGTCTCTCCTGAAGACTAAATTACACAATAATTATAAACTAATAAAATAAATGGCTCAGGCTTCATAGAAGAAAAAAAAACAATTTGAACAGAATCTCACAGTATGATGCTGAAGCTGCCTAAACAATGGAAAGTACAATACCATTTTGGCAAAAATGCTGGCATCCATTAATTTCTTGTATTAATTAAAAAAAAATAATGTAAAGTGCACACAGTCCTTCACTGTAAACATAACACACTTTCAGTAACAGAATTTAAACCTATATAAACACTGACTCGCACATGCAGTGTTGCCAGATACTGCTGACGTTTTCCAGGCCAAGATATGTTCGAAACCCGCCAAAATGCATTTAAAGGGGAACCGTCCAATCTGGCAACACTGCGCACATGCTGCTTCTCTTGAACGGACACACGGAAGGAAGGTAGTTTGTTGACGTCACCTCAAGACAATGCCAACGATTGGTCAAATTTGCAGGAAAGTTGCAGTGATTGGATATAATTGCAACACCGCCCTGAATTCGTGGGGATTGGTTGAATTTGCGTTGAAGTTGCAAATCGCAACATCGCGAAATCCTGGAGGGTCTGAAAAGTATTCATGCCCCTTGGTGTTTGTCCTGTTTTGTCACATTACAAGCTGGAATTAAAATGGATTTTTGGGGGGTTAGCACCATTTGATTTACACAACATGCCTACAACTTCAAACATGCAAATTGTTTTATTTGAAAAAAACAATAATTAAGATGAAAAAAAAACAGAAATCTGGAGTGTGCATAGGTATTCACCACCCCCAAAGTCAATACTTTGTAGAGCCACCTTTTGTTGAAGTCACAGCTGCAAGTCTCTTGGGGTATGTCTCTATTAGCTTAGCACATCTAGCCACTGGGATTTTTGCCCATTCCTCAAGGCAAAACTACTCCAACTCCTTCAAGTTACATGGGTTACAATCTTCAAATTATCCTACAGATTCTCAATTAGATTGAGATCTGGGCTTTGACTAGGCCATTTCAAGACATTTAAATGTTTCCCTTTAAACCACTCCACTGTGGCTTTAGCAGGATGTTTCAGGTCATTGTCCTGCTGAAACATGAACCTTCATCCCAGTCTCAAACCTCTGGCTGACTCAAACAGGTTTTCCTCCAGAATTGCCCTGTATTTAGTGCCATTCATCTTTCCTTCAACCCTGACCAGTTTTCCTGTCCCTGCAGATGAAAAACATCTCCACAGCATGATGTTGCCACCACCATGCTTCACTCTAGGAATTTTGTTCTCAAGGTGTTGGGTTTGTGCCAGCCATGGAATTTCCCATGATGGCCAAAAACATCAATCGTAATCTCATTTAACCAGAGAATCTTCTTACATGGGCGGCATGGTGGTGTAGTGGTTAGCGCTGTCGCCTCACAGCAAGAAGGTCCGGGTTCGAGCCCCGTGGCCGGCGAGGGCCTTTCTGTGTGGAGTTTGCATGTTCTCCCCGTGTCTGCGTGGGTTTCCTCCGGGTGCTCCAGTTTCCCCCACAGTCCAAAGACATGCAGGTTGGGTTAACTGGTGACTCTAAATTGACCGTAGGTGTGAATGTGAGTGTGAATGGTTGTCTATGTGTCAGCCCTGTGATGACCTGGCGACTTGTCCAGGGTGTACCCCGCCTTTCACCCGTAGTCAGCTGGGATAGGCTCCTGCGACCCTGTAGGACAGGATAAAGCGGCTAGAGATAATGAGATGAGAACTTCTTACATCTGTTTCAGGAGTCTGACACATGGTGTTGGGTAAACTCCAAACGTGTTTTCTTAAGCAATAACGGTTTTTCTGGCCACTCTTCCATAAAGTCCCATTCTGTGGAGTGTATGGGTTAAAGTGGTCCTATGGACAGATACTCCCATCTCTGCTGTGGATCTTTGCAGCTCCTTCAGTGTTATCTTTAGTGTCTTTGTTGCATCTCTGATTAATGCCCTCCTTGCCCAGTCTGTGAGTTTTGGTGGGCGGCCTTCTCTTTTCAGGTTTGTAGTGGTGCCATATTCTTTCCATTTTGCTATAATGGATTTAATGGTGCTCCGTGGGATATTCAAAGTTTGGGATATTTTTTTAGAACCCAACCCTGATCTATACTTCTTCACAACTACTTCTTACCTGTTCTGAGTGCTCCTTGGTTTTCTTGTTGCTTGTTTCATAGTGTTGCAGAGTCAGGGTCCATCCAGAACAGGATGCAGACACATGTGACAGATCATGTGACACTTGGATTGCACACAGGTGGATCTTAATCAAGTACTTATGTGACTTATGAAGTGAATTGTTTGGACCAGCTCTTATGTAGGGGTTTCATAAGAAAGGGGGTGAATACCTATCTAATGTAAATTGTCATTTTATTGTCAAATTGTCGATTCCTATCTAATGTAAATTGACATGTAAATTGTTATTTTGTGTTTTCCTTTCCTGTCTCTCCTTTGTTTTCTTTTGGTTGATTTGTTTTTTTTTCTGTTGTGCCATTACTCTGTAAAGCATCCTTAATAATAAATAATACATTTTATTTGTAATGCACTTTACATTTAGAGCAAATCTCAAATTGCTACAAAATAGAAACTAGGGATGGCGAAAACTAAAAAAAATTTTGACCGACCACCGAGCCTCATTAGCCGGTTAAAGTCGGTTAACCTATGAGTTTACAGGGATGCAAACATTTTCGCGGAAGCTGCGCAAATGTGCGCAGCTTTCTGATTTACTGTTTTCTTCTCATACTTCCTATGTTTCATGGACTGTAACAGCATTTGCTTATTTAGTAATTTTAATACAGAATTTACTCTGATGAAATTATTCAGACACTCCAATGCCCCCCCTAAAAAAACGGATCTGCGCGATTCAGCTGTGAAAAAGGGGGCATCTGCGCCTTTAGTTTGTGTGGAGAGATATGATCTGCAATAACATGCATTGTTGGCTACAGACCGAAACATACTTTCAGAATGCACTGGCCAAGGCAGGACTAAACTCGATGTGCCTTCTAATAATAATTAAAAAAAAAAAAAAACAGAATAGTAATTTGTAAGCTAAAAAGCCTGTGTCTACACTTTTCTTTCGCCGAGTGGAAGCGGGAGGGCGGGAAATGACTGAATGGGTGTTTCTGATTTGTCAGCTGTCTTTAACTGGGGCGGGAGGGCGGGACATGACTGAATGGGTGTTTCAGATTTGCCAGCTGTCTTTAACTGGGGCGGGGGGGCAGGACATGACTGAATGGGTGTTTCTGATTTGTCAGCTGTCTTTAACTGGGGCGGGAGGGCGGGACATGACTGAATGGGTGTTTCTGATTTGTCAGCTGTCGTCCTTACACCGCATGGCATGCCCCAAGCGTTTACAACACAGAATTCCAGGTTCTCCGCTCCAAAATCGGCAGTTTCAAAACGATTGATTTTTTTTTTAACCGACAACCAAAAAAAAATTAACCGGTTGACGTTGATTCGGTCAACCACCGGTCAAACGGTCATCGGTTAACATCCCTAATAGAAACATCATTAAAAAGGCAGATAGAAACATAAAACATAAAAATGAACAGAAATAAAGCACAATTAAGAGTCATATGTTCTGCTAAAAAGAAATGTTTTAAGCCTAAAAAAAACCCCTCAGTAGTCTGTGGTGCCCTCAGATGGTCAGGGAATGGATTCCATAGGTGAGGGGCAACAGAATGGAAGCCTCGATCACCCATGGTGCTGAGCTTAGTCCTGGGGTGGCAGAGGTGATTTGAGTGGGTAGATCGGAGGGATCATGTTGAGGATAGTGGGGTGAGTAATTCTTTCAGGTAGATGGGGGCATTTCCATAGATGCACTGGTGAGTAAGAAAGGAGACCTTGTATTCAATCCTGGCAGAGACCGGGAGCCAATGAAGTGAACAGAGAATGGGTGTGAGGTGTTCATATTTTCGCACCCTCATCAGGATCCTTGCAGCGCTGTTCTGAATGTATTGTAGTCTTTGAAGACTCTTGCTAGGGATCCCAATGAGTAATGCGTTGCAGTAATCCAGCCTGGAGGAGACAAAAGCGTGGACTAACTTTTCAGCATCTGATAAGGTGAGAGTGGGATAGTTTGGCAATATTTCTGAGATTGTGAAAACAGATCTTGCAAAGATGCTTGATATGGGCTTCAAAGGTGAGTTGAGGGTCAAATTTTAAACCAAGGTTGGTGACTAATGAGGAGATGGGAATGTCATGGTCAGAGAATGTAATGCTGGTTATGGAGGGTGACTAGATCTGGTGTGGGGTACCAACCAAGATTGCTTCAGTTTTGGAGCTGTTCAGCTGGAGAAAGCTGTGATTCATCCACACCTCTATCTCCTCCAGACAAGCAATGAGTGTAGCTAGAGATGATGATGATGGCGAAGATGCAGAGGAATATGTATCTGTTTTTATATAAAAGTTGTGTGTCATCAGTGTAGCAATGAAATTAAATTCCATAGCAACTAACGACATGGCCAAGGGAGAGCATGTACAGAGTGAACAGGATGGGGCCAAGGACTGACCCCTGAGGGACCCTGCAGGTGACTGTGTGTCTAGGATCTTGCATTTCCAAAGGAAATGTACTCTGTTCGGTCAGTGACATAAGATTTGAACCAGTTAAGGGCCGTGTCAGTGAGTCCAATGGTGTGATGTACAGTAACTGGTTGAGGGGTATGCCACAGTCAACAGTAGAGCTGTAACGATACGCCTCTCTCACGATACGATACGTATCGTACTTTCTCAACACGATACAATTATTTACGATATGATATTATGCAAAGTGACATGGCACAAAAAGTTGAATGTAAACTTAAATATTTTTATTTAAAATAAGTCTTAATAGTTAAACAATAAAAACATCTCAAAATAAACTTCTACCTGAAGTATAATACTGCTTATTATGCTTAACCATAAAACAAATCATACAATTACTGACTAGACAATGTGAGACATAAATGAGTTTCTGTTCTAACAGACAGCTGCATTTACTGAAATTCTGAGATAAACCTAACACACCAATATGGTATCTGCTCAATAAAACTTAAATGGTGCAAAAAAAATAACATTTATAACTGATATATCAGTGGTGAAACGAACAAAACAAATATTATATTTTTTGTGAAAACAAAACATTTAAATTAAACAACAACCCTTAAACAAAACTGTTATAGCCAGTGTTGGGCACGTTACTTTCAAAAAGTAATTAGTTACTAGTTACTTTTCCCAAAAAGTAACTGAGTTAGTAACAGAGTTACTTTGTCATAAAAGTAATTAATTACCAGGGAAAGTCATTATTCCGTTACATTTTGTTACCCCCCCCCCAAAAAAAAAAATCAAATTCAATTAGTGTAATCATAATAAAAGTGAATGTTAAATGTGTTTAATGACTGAAATGGACACTTAACAGAACCAATTAGTAATGTTATCTACACTATATTAATATTTTTGTGGGACAAATGTGAGATAAGACATCTATCAAATTTAATATATTTTTGTAGTTATTAAAATTGTTACTAATTACTGGCCACTGACGAGGACAAACGCTTTGTTCCTCGACATAATGTGCATTGCACGTAGACATTTTTGCCTTTTATTTCAAGTAAAGAAAAGTAATGGCTGTATTTCCAATTTGAAAACGTAGTCTTGGGCTGACCGCTTGCCATCGCAGTGTCTTCTGATTGAAAGTGTGCGCAGTAGTGCAGTAGGCCTACGTATGTTGTCCAAACCTACTCTGATTGGCTTACTGTGCCGTTGTCTCGCGTCTCCCCTGCCCCACACGAAAGCAAAGTAAAGAAAGGCTGAACGAGCAGCATGCCAGATGAAAACAGCTTTAATAAAGTAACACATAGTATTTTATTGTAAATAACAGGAACGGCGTTAGTTTATTTCTAACGCCGTTATTCCCATCACTGGTTATAGCTAACAGCTGAGTGACACAGTTTGCAAATCATTTGCTGTTTGGTGCCTGCATCTTCTCGAAAGGCAAAATACTTCCAAACTTGCGATCTGAATTTTGCTGGGGCCTCTTTAATCTTTATCGCTGATTCAGGTTCATTACTATCAGGAGTATCAGCCATTTTGTTAAAAGCGCCGGCTGATTTTCTGTAACAGTCGATCTGATTGGATTATGGTAAACGATTTAGCCAATAAAAAGAAAGGATAGTAAACTGGCGAGAATATGTCTAAACTTTGAACCGAGCCGAAAAATGTCACTGTCGTATCGTGCTCCGAACCACAGGTTTAAACCGTGGAGTTCGGTGCTCCTTGGAGTACTGTTACAGCTCTAGTCAACAGCATCGAATGCAGCAGACAAATCAAGAAGAATGAGGAGGAAAGGTGAGCCAGCATCAGTTGCCTTCAGTAGGTTGCTTGTAACTCTAACCAGAGCGGTTTCTGTGCTGTGAGCAGAGCAGAAACCAGACTGAAATTTTTAAAAAAAGTTTGTTGTGCATAAGGTGGTCCTGAAGGTGGGCAGCAACTACTTTTTCCAATACTTTGGAGAGGAATGGGAGATTGGAAATGGGCCTGTAATTGGCAAACACTTCTGGATCAAGAGTGGGTTTTTTGAGAAGTGGTCTGATTACAGTGGCTTTTATAGCAGATAGAATATAGCCAGCCTGAAGGGAGAGGTTTATTACAGTGGTGATCAAGGGACTTATGGCAGAGATATTTGCTTTCACTAGGGCTGGAGGTAAGGGGTCAAGGTCACAGGTGGAGGGTTTCATTCGCCTGATGATATCTTTGACCTCTTTGTTTTGTCACATTACAAGCTGGAATTAAAATGGATTTTTGGGGGGTTAGCACAATTTGATTTACACAACATGCCTACAACTTCAGAGATGCAAATTGTTGTTTTAAGATGAAAAAAAAACAGAAATCTGGAGTGTGCATAGGTATTCCCCCCCCCCCCCCCCCCCCCCCAAAGTCAATACTTTGTAGAGCCACCTTTTGGTGCAGTCACAGCTACAAGTCTCTTGGGGTATGTCTCTATTAGCTTCACACATCTAGCCACTGGGATTTTTGCCCATTCCTCAAGGCAAAACTGCTCCAACCCCTTCAATTTAGATGGGTTGCGTTGGTGTACAGCAATCTTCAAATTATCCCGCAGATTCTCAATTGGATTGAGAACTTGGCTTTGACTAGGCCATTCCAAGACATTTGAATGGTTCTCTTTAAACTACTCCACTGTGGCTTTAGCAGTACGTTTCAGGTCATTGTCCTTCTGAAATGTTATAGGTGCAATAGGCTTATCGAATCAGTCTCATGTAAAAAGGGATCAGCCTCATAAATTCATTAATTCAAGTGTCTAATAGTTTATAGCTAAACTATTAAAATCAATGGAATAACTTAGTGATGTTGCTATAGTTTTAGTGAATATTGTAGCTCTAATGTAATGCGTTTACTCTAGCATTACATTTTTATTAATACAAATGTATTACACCCCTCCTAGAACTGCCACCTTATTGTGGTGGAGGGGTTTGTGTGCTTGAATGATCCTAGGAGCTATGTTGTCGGGGGCATTATGCCCCTGTCAGGGTTTCCCAAGGCAGACAGGTCCTAGGTGACAGGCCAGACTAAGAGCAGTTCACCAAAACCCCTATGGAGAAAAATCTGAGGACCGTGACGTCGCCCGGGGTGACGTCGCCCGGGGTGACGTCGCCCGGGGTGACGTCGCCCGGGGTGACGTCGCCCGGGGTGACGTCGCCCGGGGTGACGTCGCCCGGGGTGACGTCGCCCGGGGTGACGTCGCCCGGGGTGACGCAGCCCGGGGTGACGTCGCCCGGGGTGACGCAGCCGGGGCCCCACCCTGGAGCCAGGCCCGGGGTTGGGGCTCGTATGCGAGTGCTTGGTGGCCGGGCCTTTGCCCATGGGGCCCGGCCGGGCTCAGCCCGAAGAAGTGACGTGGGCCCGACCTCCTGTGGGTTCACCACCCACAGAGGTAGCAGTAGGGGACTGGTGCAATGTGGATTGGGTGGCAGTCGAAGGCAGGGGCCTCGACGACCTGATCCCCGGACACAGCGGCTGGCTGTTGGGACATGGAATGTCACTTCGCTGGGGGGGAAAGAGCCTGAGCTTGTGCAGGAGGTTGAGAGGTACCGGCTAGAGATAGTCGGGCTCACCTCCACGCACAGCTTGGGCTCTGGAACCCAGCTCCTCGAGAGGGGCTGGACTCTCCACTTCTCTGGAGTCGCCCGTGGTGAGCGGCGGCGGGCTGGTGTGGGCTTGCTTATAGCTCCCCAGCTCAGCCGCCATGTGTCGGAGTTTACCCCAGTGAACGAGAGGGTCGCCTCTCTGCGCCTTCGGATTGGGGAGAGGGCTCTTGCTGTTGTTTGTGCCTACGGCCCAAATAGCAGTATGGAGTATCCGGCCTTCTTGGAGTCCCTGGGAGAGGTACTGAGGAGTGCTCAGACTGGGGACTCCATTGTGCTACTGGGGGACTTCAGTGCTCACGTGGGCAATGACAGTGACACCTGGAGGGGCGTGGTTGGGAGGAACGGCCTCCCTGATCTGAACCCGAGTGGTGTTTTGTTATTGGACTTCTGTGCTAGTCACGGTTTGTCCATAACGAACACCATGTTCGAGCATAGGGGTGTCCATAAGTGCACGTGGCACCAGGACACCTTAGGTCGGAGGTTGATGATAGACTTTGTAGTCGTTTCATCTGATCTCCGGCCCTATGTCTTGGACACTCGGGTGAAGAGAGGGGCTGAGCTGTCAACTGATCACCACCTGGTGGTGAGTTGGATCCGCTGGCGGAGGAGGAAGCTGGACAGACCTGGCAGGCCCAAACGTATGGTGAGGGTCTGCTGGGAACATCTGGCCGAGCACTCTGTTGGGGAGGTCTTTAACTCCCACCTCCGGGAGAGCTTTTCCCAGCTTCCGAGGGAGGCGGGGGACATTGAGTCTGAGTGGACCATGTTCTCTACCTCCATTGTGGATGCAGCTGTTCGGAGCTGTGGCCGCAAGGTCTCCGGTGCCTGTCGTGGCGGCAATCCCCGAACCCGGTGGTGGACACCAGAAGTAAGGGATGCCGTCAAGCTGAAGAAGGAGTCCTATCGGGCCATGTTATCCTCCAGGACTCCCGAGGCAGCTGACGGGTATCGACAGGCCAGGCGTGCTGCAGCTCGGGCAGTTGCGGAGGCAAAAACTCGGAACTGGGAGGAGTTCGGGGAGGCCATGGAGAAGGACTATCGGTCGGCCTCGAAGAAATTCTGGCAAACCGTCCGGCGCCTCAGGAGGGGGAAGCAGTACTCTGCCAACACTGTTTACAGTGCGGGTGGGGAGCTGTTGACCTCGACTGGGGACATTGTCGGGCGGTGGAAGGAATACTTTGAGGATCTCCTCAATCCCACCGTCATGTCTTCCACTGAGGAGACTGAGGCTGATGACTCAGAGGTGGACTCGTCCATTACCCAAGCCGAAGTCACTGAGGTGGTTTGCAAGCTCCTCGGTGGCAAGGCACCGGGGGTGGATGAGATCCGCCCTGAGTATCTCAAGTCTCTGGATGTTGTGGGGCTGTCTTGGTTGACACGCCTCTGCAACATCGCGTGGCGGTCAGGGACAGTGCCTCTGGAGTGGCAGACTGGGGTGGTGGTCCCTCTTTTTAAGAAAGGGGACTGGAGAGTGTGCTCCAATTATAGGGGAATCACACTTCTCAGCCTCCCAGGGAAGGTTTACTCCAGGGTACTGGAGAGGAGAATTCGACCAATAGTCGAACCTCGGATCCAGGAGGAACAATGCGGTTTTCGTCCTGGTCGCGGAACACTGGACCAGCTCTATACCCTTCATAGGGTGCTTGAGGGTTCATGGGAGTTTGCCCAACCAGTCCACATGTGCTTTGTGGATCTGGAGAAGGCATTCGACCGTGTCCCCCGTAGTATTCTGTGGGGGGTGCTTCGGGAGTATGGGGTTCGGGGCTCTTTGCTAAGGGCTGTCCGGTCCCTGTACGAACGGAGCAGGAGTCTGGTTCGCATTGCCGGCAGTAAGTCAGACCTGTTCCTAGTGCATGTTGGACTCCGGCAGGGCTGCCCTTTGTCACCGGTTCTGTTCATAATTTTTATGGACAGAATTTCTAGGTGCAGCCAGGGGCCAGAAGGAATCCTGTTTGGGAACCACAGGATTTCATCTCTGCTTTTTGCGGATGTTGTCCTGTTGGCTTCTTCAAACCAGGACCTTCAGCATGCACTGGGGCGGTTTGCAGTCGAGTGTGAAGCGGCTGGGATGAGAATCAGCACCTCCAAGTCCGAGGCCATGGTTCTCGACCGGAAAAGGGTGGCTTGCCCTCTCCAGGTTGGTGGAGAAGTTCTGCCTCAAGTGGAGGAGTTTAAGTATCTCGGGATCTTGTTGACGAGTGAGGGAAGGATGGAGCGTGAGATCGACAGGCGGATCGGTGCAGCCTCCACAGTGATGCGGTCGCTTTACCGGTCCGTCGTGGTGAAGAAGGAGCTGAGCCAAAAGGCGAAGCTCTCAATTTACCGGTCGATCTACGTTCCGACTCTCACCTATGGTCATGAGCTTTGGGTAATGACCGAAAGGACAAGATCACGGATACAAGCGGCCGAAATGAGTTTCCTTCGCAGGGTGGCTGGGCGCTCCCTTAGGGTGAGAAGCACAGTCACTCGGGAGGAGCTCGGAGTAGAGCCGCTGCTGCTCCACATCGAGAGGAATCAGCTGAGGTGGCTCGGGCATCTTTTTCGGATGCCTCCTGGACACCTCCCTGGGGAGGTGTTCCAGGCATGTCCCCCCGGGAGGAGGCCCCGGGGAAGACCCAGGACACGCTGGAGGGACTATGTCTCTCGGCTGGCCTGGGAACGCCTCGGTGTTCTTCCCGAGGAGCTGGCCGAGGTGTCTGGGGAAAGGGAAGTTTGGGCTTCCCTGCTTAGGCTGCTGCCTCCGCCACCCGGTCCCGGATAAAGCGGAAGAAGATGAGACGAAATGTATTACATTTGTGCTAGGCACCGCCTAAAGGGGGGATGGGCAACAAGGAGAATGCATGAGCGAGAGTAACAAAGGATCTGTAACTTACTGTAAGGGCTAGTCTCAACTAGGGCTTAAACCCAAACTTCTACCCAACCCTTAACTACTCCTGATATCCCAATGTTGAGGTGTGCCTATGTTGAGGGTGTAGTGTGACAGAATTAAAGAGAGAGAACGCATGCACGATCTAACTAATATGAATAGTAAACAAAGCAAAATCAAACATGTGGTCCAAGACCAACTTTCACGTGAACCAAAATGCGTACATTTAAACCATGAATTAATTCAAATAAACAACACTCTTCGCATTAATTAGCCACAGCTAAGATTAACAATTGCCCAGATGCCAGCCTTACTTGAGATCGCTCTTGCTTGGCGACCGAAGGTGCGTCGTCTGTTATCCGAAGACAGCGTGGAACGCAGGTCCAGGGAGAAAAAGTTTCTGTTCCTTTTGCTTTTACAGCTCGTCAGCTGAAAATCTCCGGTGTCCCGTCGGTCATCCGATGATCTGGAAGGAATCTTGCTTGTAGTTCGTCGACGTTGCGAAAGGGAAAAGGAATCCGGTCGCCTTTTCTCTTTTAAAATACTGCATGGACTGCAGTAACTAACCGGTTCAGTTATTATTACAGACCCTCCAGGATTTCGCAATTTGCAACTTCAATGCAAATTCAACCAATCGCCGCGAATTCAGGGCGGTGTTGCAATTATATCCATTCGCCGCAACTTTCCCGCAAATTTGACCAATCGTTGGCGTTGTCTTGAGGTGACGTCGACAAACCACCGTCCACCTTACTTCCATGTATACGTTCAAGAGAAGCAGCATGTGTGCAGTGTTGCCAGATTGGGCAGTTTTAAGTGCATTTTGGCGGGTTTTGAACATATTTTGGCCTGGAAAATGTCAGCAGTATCTGGCAACACTGCATGTGTGAGTCAGTGTTTATATAGGTTTAAATTCTGTTACTGAAAGTGTGTTGTGTTTACAGTGAAGGACTGTGTGCACTTTACATTATTTTTTTTACTTAATACAAGAAATTAATGGATGCCAACATTTTTGCCAAAATGGTGTTTTATTTTCCATTGTTTAGGCAGCTTCAGCATCATACTGTGAGATTATGTTCAACTTGTTTTTTTTCCTTCAATGAAGCCTGAGCCATTTATTTTATTAGTTTATAATTATTGTTTAATTTAGTCTTCAGGAGAGACTGCCTGCACACAGTACTAGTATTAATAGTTTTTTTTTTTCTTACATGAAAGCTGAGGCGTTTATATTATATTTTAAGGTAACTTCATGTTGTGCTGTGAGGTTCTATGCACTTTAACTTTTGAACCAACAGGTGCATTTGGATAAGTAAAGCCTATTTTTCTGCATTTTTGCAGTCCTGGTAATCTTTTATATTGGTAAAGTTGTTTATAGGACCATTTCTCAGTGTCTGTTTTTTTAATCAATAGTTTTTCAGTAATAACTTAATATTTAACATATCACTCAATTTTAATCACAAAAAGAGAAAATCGCAACAATTTCTCGCAACTTTCACTTCCTCCCGCAATGTAATCGCAACAAAAACCTAAAAAAACACCGCAACTTTCATCGTAATTTTTTTTGGAAAACCCCCTACAACATCAGGCATTTTAGCCTGCAACAAATCACAAAAAAGGCCTGCAAAATCCTGGGGGGACTGTTATTACAACTATGCAAAGATCAAATACATTGAACTTTGGCTAAAGGTCCAGTATCAATAGCTTGTTCTTTGTTCTTCTTTAGCACAGATGCAACGACGTCTCTTTCACACGTGGGGATCCACCACCAAAGAGAGAGAATTTCGATTCCACCGTGGGTTTTAAAGCACAGTCGTGTCGTCACTGTATTTGGTATCCGGTATCATCTCCGTATCCAATACCATTACAGTGAGTGTGAGAAGAATGGGCGGAGATAGAACATGGCATCAAGTACAGGGATTGTTGTGTTCAATGCTGTAACAGTGAAAGGGGAGAAGATGGGCCATAAAGTGAAGCAGGGAATTGTGGGTACTATGGCTACGGCATGGCAGCCCCCTACAATGTGAACCTTCATCCCAGTCTCAAACCTCTGGCTGACTCAAACAGGTTTTCCTCCAGAATTGCCCTGTATTTAGTGCCATTCATCTTTCCTTCAACTCTCCCCAGCTTTGCTATCACTGCAGATGAAACCAGATGAAATCCCTGCAGATAAACCACACTTTTTTCCTTTGTATAAAGCAACAATCATTATGCTGATTGACCATGTGTTTTCGAACCATAGCTAATCCAAAAGGCCATAAATTGATGGAAAATCAATAAGATCAGCCAATTTTCACTGATCCGGAAGATCCTGAAGGGGTGCGTCACATCACACGTAACAAAGATCAGATATCAATTTCATTCATATGCGCAGCAGTGGTTCGACCAGTCTCTATATGGAATCACGTATTCTTATATGTCGGATGAAGGGGCAGATGATCATCAAGGATATTCCAGAGTAAATGATTATCTTTTCGAGCCCCCAAGATGAGAAACATGTCAGTTCACTCCAGTCCTACTCACCACCGGTAGCGCACCACCAGCCAGAGAGAACTGGAGAAGAGCAATTCCAGCGTTATGTACATGACACTTGAACTCAAAATGGCAACAAATGACCCAGTGCATGTTTTATTGTCTCCCAGTATTTAAACAGGTGTTGCATATTTTAAGGCTGTACCATACTGGAGAAGTGATAGAACAAGAACAATTCCCATAGTACATCTAGGGCATGCCAGAAAACGCCAATAAAAGATGCGTTATGGATGTGACAGAAAAAGTATCACTTTTCTTGGGTGACTGTACATTTTTATCAAACTCTGTGAAATTGTAAACCTAATGTCGAAATGGAGATATCCATTTGATAGAGGGGTCCAAGGTGAATATTAAAAAATCTTTGTTTAAAATATTTTGTATTTCATGCAGAGTTTCGAAAGGAAAAGTCAGCGTTATGGATGTGACGTGTCTGAAATAGACATGGCATATGTTTAGAAAATCAGCAATTTAACCACCATAACCCTTTGAAAAACTCTCTAAATATCAGCTAAAACTATCAAAGTTCTTAAATAATATTTAGGATGGCTATTGTTTTGCTGTTTTGTGGATTTTAGCATACATTTCTGTGGCTTGTGGCAATAATATAGAATTGTACATGATCAAAGTTGATTTTAGCTTGGGTTTTACATTATAAGAAAGAAAGACTAACAGTGACAAATTAGGTTGGTTACAAATTGGTTCAACTTATTCACATCTGTAAAATACAGGCCTAGGTGATATCTCTGGGAGTGGTTTTGATGTATTACATGTTGCTTTATTTTTGCATGGTGAGGTTGACATTTACATGGAATTGCCCAGAAACAGATTGGTTTGTGGATTTTTATTCTAAGCTGGTCACTGCAAAATATAGGGAAAATATTTACATGTACCTCAATAAATGCAGAAATATTATCTTTAAAATGTACACTTAGTGTAATTACTGAAAGAAAATATGAAATGGGTGGTAATAGGGGAATCGACAAACTGTCCAAATGTCAGATCGAATGTCATTTATTAAATCAGTGGGTTTCTTTTTTGCTCCAATAATTTCCATGTGGTTGTTCTGGTGGTAATGAACACTTGATAAATCAGATTTATTATTAGTAGGCCTCGTCATGTGTAGATCTATGTGCAGTAAAACACTGGTAAACAGTGGGTCAAGACTCTAGTATCTCTATGGTCCATGCAGGTTAGCAACTGCATGGTGTGCAACTGTGCATGTTATGATGTACCAGTGTATATCAGTTTACATACATATACAGTTATATCTGATACATGTAGATCTATATTCCATCAAGCTACATTTATTTGTATTATATCTCTCACACAGGGGTGGCACGGTGGTGTAGTGGTTAGCGCTGTCGCCTCACAGCAAGAAGGTCCTGGGTTCGAGCCCCGGGGACGGCGAGGGCCTTTCTGTGTGGAGTTTGCATGTTCTCCCCGTGTCTGCGTGGGTTTCCTCCGGGTGCTCCGGTTTCCCCCACAGTCCAAAGACATGCAGGTTAGGTTAACTGGTGACTCTAAATTGACCGTAGGTGTGAATGTGAGTGTGAATGGTTGTCTGTGTCTGTGTCTATGTGTCAGCCCTGTGATGACCTGGCGACTTGTCCAGGGTGTACCCCGCCTTTCGCCCGTAGTCAGCTGGGATAGGCTCCAGCTTGCCTGCGACCCTGTAGAAGGATAAAGCGGCTTGAGATAATGAGATGAGATGAGATGAGCTCTCTCACACACACACACACACACACAGGGTATGGAAAGTATTCAGATCCCTTTAAATTTTTCACTCCTTGTTTCATTGCAGCCATTTGCTAAAATCAAAAAAGTTCATTTTATTTCTCATTAATGTACACTCAGCACCCCATCTTGACAGAAAAAAAACAAACGTAGAAATTTTTGCAAATTTATTAAAAAAGAAAAACTGAAATATCACATGGTCATAAGTATTCAGACCCTTTGCTGTGACACTCATATTTAACTCACATGCTGTCCATTTCATCTGATCCTCCTTGAGATGGTTCTACTCCTTCATTGAAGTCCAGCTGTGTTTAATTAAACTGATTGGACTTGATTAGGAAAGACACACCTGTCTATATAAGACCTTACAGCTCACAGTGCATGTCGGAGCAAATGAGAATCATGAGGTCGAAGGAACTGCCCAAGGAGCTCAGAGACAGAATTGTGGCAAGGCACAGATCTGGCCAAGGTTACAAAAGAATTTCTGCAGCACTCAAGGTTCCTAAGAGCACAGTGGCCTCCATAATCCTTAAATGGAAGAAGTTTGGGACGACCAGAACTCTTCCTAGACCTGGCCGTCCAGCCAAACTGAGCAATCGTGGGAGAAGAGCCTTGGTGAGAGAGGTAAAGAAGAACCCAAAGATCACTGTAGCTGAGCTCCAGAGACGCAGTAGGGAGATGGGAGAAAGTTCCACAAAGTCAACTATCACTGCAGCCCTCCACCAGTCAGGGCTTTATGGCAGAGTGGCCCGACGGAAGCCTCTCCTCAGTGCAAGACATATGAAAGCCCGCATAGAGTTTGCCAAAAAAACACATGAAGGACCCCCAGACTATGAGAAATAAGATTCTCTGGTCTGATGAGATGAAGATTGAACTTTTTGGCATTAATTCTAAGCGGTATGTGTGGAGAAAACCAGGCACTGCTCATCACCTGCCCAATACAATCCCAACAGTGAAACATGGTGGTGGCAGCATCATGCTATGGGGGTGTTTTTCAGCTGCAGGGACAGGACGACTGGTTGCAATTGAAGGAAAGATGAATGCGGCCAAGTACAGAGATATCCTGGAAGAAAACCTCTTCCAGAGTGCTCAGGACCTAAGACTGGGCCGAAGGTTCACCTTCCAACAAGACAATGACCCTAAGCACACAGCTAAAATAACAAAGGAGTGGCTTCAGAACAACTCTGTGACCATTCTTGACTGGTCCAGCCAGAGCCCTGACCTAAACCCAATTGAGCATCTCTGGAGAGACCTGAAAATAGCTGTCCACCAACGTTCACCATCCAACCTGACGGAACTGGAGAGGATCTGCAAGGAAGAATGGCAGAGGATCCCCAAATCCAGGTGTGAAAAACTTGTTGCATCATTCCCAAGAAGACTCATGGCTGTACTAGCTCAAAAGGGTGCTTCTACTCAATACTGAGCAAAGGGTCTGAATACTTATGACCATGTGATATTTCAGTTTTTCTTTTTTAATAAATTTGCAAAAATTTCTACATTTCTGTTATTTTCTGTCAAGATGGGGTGCTGAGTGTACATTAATGAGAAATAAAATGAACTTTTTTGATTTTAGCAAATGGCTGCAATGAAACAGTGAAAAATTTAAAGGGGTCTGAATACTTTCTGTACCCATTGTATACATGGTATATTTATTTACTTTGTCTTAATATTTACAAAAAATAACTTGAATAAAACCAAGACGGGGAAGTCGCAACAGCCGAAGCCAATTACTGCGGGCCCCTCAAAAAACATTTACAAATATTAACTTAAAATATCAAATAAATGTTTCAAGTTTTTAAAAGCAACAGGTAATTTTTGTTACGTCGCGTGCTGTATTACATCTTAAGCATATCGATTTCCATGTGCGTGGATCTTCAGGATGGTAATTCGACTGCACAGCTTGGATATAGCATTGCAGGAGTGAAGATTTGAATTTTAACAGAGTCATCTTCAGTTCATGGAGTTCTTTCGGTAGAATATTCCATATCCTTGTAGATCAAGGATATGGAATATCATGTATATGTGTATATATACACTATACGTGATATTCATACATGTATAGTATAGTTCATGTACCACTACATGTACTAATAAATATCATAATTGGTTAGCCTGTGGGTCTCCAGAGGCAGCTGACAGATACTGACGGGCCAAGCAGAACGTGGCTCTGGCGGTAACTGAAGTAAGAACTCAGGTGTGGGAGGAGTTTGATCAGGCCATAGAAAGTGACTTTCAGTTGGCCTCGAAGAGATTCTGGCAAACCTTCCAGTGGCTCAGGAAGGGGAAACAGTGCTCTGTCCCTACTGTTTACAGTGAGGATGGAGTGCTGTTGACCTCAACTGGGGACATCATCCGGCAGTGGAAGGAATACTTCAAGGATCTCCTCAATCCCACCTTCATGTTGTCCGAAGAGGATGCAGAGTCTGAGGGTGCTTGGGAGGACTAGCCCATCACAGGGGCTGAGGTTGCCGAGGTGGTTAAAAAGGTCCTCGGTGGCCGGGCTCCGGGGGTGAATGAGAGTTGTCCTGAGTTCCTGACGGCATTGGACATTGTTGAACTGTCTTGGCTGACATGCCTCTTCAACATTGTGTGGAGGTCGGCGACAGTGCCTCTGGATTGGCAGACTGGGGTGGTGGTCACCCTTTTTACAAAGAGGGACCGAAGAGTGTGTTCCAACTATCATAATTATAATTTTCTAATAGACAGAAATATGCAAAAATATTAGTGTCCATCATTTCATGCCTTGACTCTAATACCAATGTATTAGATATTAGTAAATATATTGTAATCAATCTAGACCATTAGCTGGTGGTTATTAACTGATAACAATAATTAAAAAAAAAATGCATATTTACACGGGCTGACATCAACTTGTCAACAGCTCTCCTGTTCTTGACAGTGGGTGTAAGTTGTAAGCCACTGGCCCCTCCCAGTCCAAGACAGCTCCACTGAAGTCAACACATGACATCTCACTGGTGAGATCATCAGTGACAAGACCAAGCAAATGGAAAGATGGGTAGAGCACTATTCAGAGCTCTATGGAAGGGAGAACCAAGTTTTGCAGTTCACCCTGGACGTGATTCAGTCCCCCCAGGATTTCACGGGCCTTTTTTGTGATTGTTGCGGGCTAAAATGTGTGATGTTGCAGGGGGTTTTCCAAAAAATTGCGATGAAAGTTGCAGTGCTTTTTAGGTTTTTGTTGCAATTACTTTGCAGGAGGAAGTGAAAGTTGCGAGAAATTGTTGCAATTTTCTCTTTTTGTGATTAAAATTGAGTGATATGTTAAATATTAAGTTATTACTGAAAAACTATTGATTAAAAAAACAAAGACACTGAGAAATGGTCCAATAAACAACTTTACCAATATAAAAGATTACCAGGACTACAAAAATGCAGAAAAATAGGCTTTACTTATCCAAATGCACCTGTTGGTTCAAAAGTTCAAGTGCATAGAACCTCACAGCACAACATGAAGTTACCTTAAAGGGCTGATGACACGAACATGACTCTATGCAATTTCTTAAATAAACTATACAACATGGCAAACGTGAGATTTCTGTTTATAATTACGTGAGAAGAAGCTGTTGTTACGCGAATATCCAACTTTTAATTGCACAGCGCAAGAAAACTGGGTCCGTGGCTCCCGGCCATGTAGTGACGTCAGCGGAAGAACACGCTGCGGTTCACTGGCTGTCTACTCAATGGAAATGGCGCATGAAAACACCAGTGAACTCTCTAGCTCTTCCTCTTCTGGGAGTCTAGAATTGTGTTGAGTGGGATAGATCGGAAGAATCAAGTGATGACGAACACGGGTGCATCCAACCGTACAGGTTTGAACCTGTTACTGTGCAATCTGAGAGTGACTCCGACCCCGAGATGGACAGCGGACAGGCAGACAGCCCAGCATTGAACACCACAAGGTTGGATAACAAGGATTGGTAGGTCAACCCGTATTTGTTCAAAATGTTACGGAATCAATATTTTAATATTGTGTATTGTTGTCTTGCATGTGTAAACACTGCTTATATCATGTAAGCCGTATGCTACACTGAATACATAGCAGAGGTGGAAAGAGTACTAAAATATTATACTCAAGTACAAGTACTGTTACTCTGATGAAATTTTACTTAAGTACAAGTAAAGTTACCAGACAAAAAAATCTACAAGTAAAAAGTAGATCATTTAAAATGTACTTTGAGTAAAAGTAAAATGTTACTTTTTACAATGGGTGTTTTCTGCCTCCATTGTGTTGTGCAAAAATGAAAAAGAAGAGGAAACAAGGATACATGTACATCTCAACCCAGATGTTTTATTTAAAGGAAGTGTATCAAATTGAATGCTTAGGATAATGCTGCATTAAAACTGAGACAAACAAAAAAGGTCAATACACACAGTCATGTCGTTTACATCGCCCTGACCACACACAAAGCATTGTACATGAAAAATGAAAGTGAAATGTTGCACCGAAATCTCGTAGCTTGCCTGTGTGCACTGTGTGTTATTGAACAATTCAATTCAAACATTATTTGTTTTGCTTAGTATTCCTTTCTGGCCTGTTGGATGTAGAATGGTAGGAGGACTGATCACGTCAGGTTGGCGAGCTAACTCGCTTGCATGATTAGCCAACCGAATAACAGACTAGTTACCGTTATGTTACAGTACCAACAGGTTGCTACTTCAACATTAGCAATGCCATCCACTATTTTTGGAATATAACCAGCCTATTGTCGGTTTTACTATGGAAAGGAAACATTATGATCAGGGGCGCAGATACGTTTTTTGAACTGGGGGGGGGACAAAAAACTGGGGGGGACAAAGCTGCCAGCAAACCAACCCCGATATGCCTGTCAAACTTGTTGTGGGTAACCATAGCAACCAAGCTCGAGCTCGCAACCTGTGCAGTCTGCGCAGCTCAACCAACCGAATATCAGTCTTTGTTTTGTTTTATGTGAGTTGTTGCAACTATGTATATACTGCTGTGCACCTCAATAAACCGAATGGTAATTAGTCTTTTGATTTTTCCGTGAGGTTTGCCTTATGCAAAGAAAGACAGCATAGATGTTTTTTCCTCCCTATAAGTGGGGGGGACCGAACGAGGTGAATTTAAATCTGGGTGGGACGAATCCCACCCGTTCCACCCTCTATCTGCGCCCGTGATTATGATGCCAATGACAATACTTACCTCAACATGCTTGCGCAGATTAGACGTCGAATTTTTGTATGCCGCAATGGTTGTCTTCTTGGGCACACATAATCTGCATTGCATAATGAAACTGTCACCCCTTTTCTCTACAAAGCTGAAGTGATCACGTACGTAGGGCCAGGGGTGCACTTCATTACTGGAAGAAATTGCGTTTTCTGCAGGGTCGTCCACCACAGGTTCCTCGGTCTCCTCCATGTCCGCAGGGGCGCTTTATCAACACCCGTGGCCCAGGGGCTAGGCCCCTCATAGGCTACCTGTCAACCCTACCCTTACCGTTGGCCAGGAAAACACTCTTATTTTATTTGCAATACGTGTCAAGCATTTACAGTGTAAGCGCGTAATTAGCCTAGAAGCCTACGATAGGTTACGTTTGGCTCGGCGTAGCTGCGAAAGGCCCACGCTCACATCGCTGAACACATCCGACCACAGAGGGAGAGAAGAACGCGCGCATTATCATTACAGAGCCGGTTCTGATTATTACCACGGACAGGACAGTGATACTGCGTAACTTTCACGCAGGGGCATGACCAGAGATAACCACACAAGCGCGCGTGCACTAATGTAGACCTATGTGTTGTAAACATAAAACACACACACCTACAGACAAGTCCTTTTAAAAAATAAAATACATAAAAATAGCTCGGCGGCATGAAAAACATTCACTGCAAGACAAGGTGCCCTAGAATCGCCATCAGTTTTTAATATTTATATGGACTTTGTTGTCAGGATTGCACAGCATGAGATATCAAAACTGTACCCAGATACAGGCTTCAAGTTCAGATATTGCATTCCAAATGAGGTATCCACAAGAGAAATGCGTACGAAAGCACGAGCATCAGGAGAGGGTTGCATAACAGAGATTCTATACGCAGATGATCAGGCCATACTCGCTGGATCCATCGAGGAGCTTCAGAATATTCTTCAGTTGTATGATAAGACCTACACCTGCTTTGGTTTACAAATATCATGTGTCAAAACAGAAACAATGGCTTTTAACGTCAATGAGGATATCAAATGTAAACCAAGTATCATTTCCCTTGGCGGCACTAATATTAAAAACGTCCGCACCTTTAAATATCTTGGTTATAATGTCAGCAACTGTGATGAATCCTCACACTTCCTGCATGCTAGGATAAGTGCTGCATTCATGAAATGGAATGAACTGAAACACGTTCTAACCGACCACCGAATACTACTAAAAACCCGTATAAAGTTCCTAGTGGCATGCGTTTGAGCTCGTCTCCTGTACAGCACACAGGCATGGCAACTATCATCCAGTGAAATTCACAAAATTGAGGTAGTGTGGCACGGCTTCCTAAGGAAAATGATTAAAGGTGGTGTAACGGTTCAGTGTTCGTTGGTGGAGCACAGAGGACGGCAGGACAGAGATCAGGTTTGACAGCACGTTTTATTACCACACTTTTCAGCATAATTGTGTGCACTTTTCAGACACACACACACACACACTCAGCGTCTGGTTCAGCAAGAGCTCCTCTGCTCTCGCTCTCCCTCCTTAAGTAGGGCGCGGTCACTGGGAAGACACAAACACAGGTTAATTGCTCTCGGTGTAGTGATTCTGCCACTCACCTTCCCTTACTCCGCCCTCCTGTCACAGACCGGCGCTTGACCACGCCCCCACTGCCACATACCCCCACCGCCCGACTCAGGCCGGGCGGCCGTCCGGCCTGCAGCCAACTCCCCCCCCCCCCCTTGGCGGGAGAGGAAGTCCGCCACGACCATCTGCGCCCCCGGCCTGTGGACCACCTTGAAATTAAAGGGTTGGAGTGCCAGATACCAACGGGTGATCCGCGCGTTTGCATCTTTCATGCGGTGGAGCCACTGGAGGGGCGCGTGGTCCGAACAGAGGGTGAAAGGGCGCCCCAGCAGGTAGTACCGGAGGGCGAGGACCGCCCACTTGATGGCCAGACACTCTCTCTCTATAGTGCTGTAGCGCCCCTCACGCACCGACAACTTCCTGCTGGTATACAAGACGGGGCGGTCCTCCCCCTCCACCTCCTGGGACAAAACCGCCCCCAGCCCTCTGTCCGACGCATCGGTCTGCAACATAAAGGGGAGAGAAAAGTCAGGGGAGTGCAGAAGTGGCCCCCCACACAGTGCAGCCTTTACCTCTGAAAAAGCCCGCTGGCATTGCTCCGTCCACTGGACCGGATCTGGTGCCCCCTGTTTAGTGAGATCAGTCAGCGGGCTGGTGACGTCCGAATAATTAGATATAAACCTACGATAATAGCCAGCCAGCCCCAGGAACTGTCTCACCCCCTTTTTGGTCTTGGGCCTCAGGCAGGCCGCAAACGCTGCGGTCTTGTTAATTTGGGGACGCACCTGCCTGTTGCCCAAGTGGAAGCCCAGATATTGTACTTCCACCCGCCCAATCGCACACTTCTTTGGGTTGGCTGTGAGACCCGCTCACCTCAGCGACCTAAGGACGGCCCTTAGGTGTTCCAAGTGGCTCGGCCAGTCATTACTATATATGATGTCATCAAGATAGTCGGCCGCATAGGTGGCGTGGGGGCGGAGGACCCGATCCATCAGCCGCTGAAACGTAGCGGGCGCCCCAAACAGCCCAAACGGAAGTGTGACGAATTGGTGTAACCCAAACTGTGTGGAAAAGGCCGTTTTTTCTCGGTATAGTGGAGTCAAGGGGATCTGCCAATATCCCTTCGTCAAATCCAGTGTCGAATAAAAGCGAGCCGTGCCTAGTCGATCGAGCAGCTCGTCAATACGAGGCATTGGGTACGCGTCAAATTTAGACACCGCGTTGACTTTCCTATAGTCCACACAGAACCGGACCGACCCGTCGGCCTTGGGTACCAAGACCACCGGGCTGCTCCAGTCACTGTGGGACTCCTCAATGATGCCCATTTTGAGCATGGTCTGAAGTTCTTCCCGAACCACCTTTTTTTGTGTGTTCGGGTAGCCTGTAAGGGCGGCTATGCACTACCACCCCCGGGGGCGTCTCGATGTGGTGCTCTATGAGGTTAGTGCGACCGGGCAGGGGTGAGAACACATCCGAAAACTCGGTCTGCAACTGGGCGACCTCCGTGAGTTGGGTCGGGGAGAGGTGGTCTCCACAGGGGACCGGAGAGGTACGTGATGCCAATGTCCCTTTTTGAACCTCCGGCCCCAGCTCCACCTTCTCCGGAACCACTGACACCAACGCCACGGGGACCTCCTTGTTCCAGAGTTTAAGCAGATTGAGGTGGTAAATCTGTAGCGCCCCACCCCTGTCCATTCGCCTCACCTCATAGTCGACGTCCCCGATTCGCCGTGTGACCTCAAAGGGTCCTTGCCACTTGGCGATCAATTTGGAGCTCGACGTGGGCAGCAGTACGAGTGCTTTATCTCCCAGAGTGAACTCTCTAAGGTGCGTACCCTTGTTGTACAGGCGGGCTTGCCGTTCCTGGGCCTGCCGCAAATTCTCCTGAGTTAGGTGGGTGAGCGTGTGGAGTTTTGCGCGCAGGTCCATAACGTACTGAATTTCGTTTTTGCTTTGTGAAGGTCCCTCCTCCCAATTTTCCCGCAGCACATCTAGGATGCTGCGCGGCTTACGCCCATATAATAATTCGAACGGGGAGAACCCCGTGGAGGCTTGGGGGACCTCTTGCACTGAGAACGGCAAGGGTTCGAGCCACTTATCCCAATTACGTGCGTCCTCACTTACGAATTTTTTAATAATATTTTTGAGGGTGCGGTTGAATCGTTCTACTAAACCGTCCGTTTGTGGTTGATACACGCTGGTGCGGATCGGCTTAATCCCCAATAACCCATACAGTTCGCGCAGTGTCCGTGACATAAACGTAGTGCCTTGATCAGTCAGAATCTCTTTCGGGATTCCAACTCGGGAGATGACGCGGAAGAGCACCTCTGCAATACTGCGTGCTGAGATATTGCGCAGAGGCACTGCTTCCGGGTATCGTGTTTCATAGTCCACCAGAACTAATATAAAGCGGTACCCTCGTGCTGACCGATCTAATGGCCCCACGAGATCCATCCCAATTCTTTCAAATGGGGTCTCGATTAATGGAAGAGGGCACAAAGGCACTTTTGGAATGGCCGCTGGATTTACTAACTGGCATTCGTGGCATGCCGTACACCACCTACGGACATCGCCGCGAATCCCCGGCCAATAGAATCGGGCCATTATTCGGGCTAGTGTTTTATCCTGCCCTAAGTGTCCAGCCATGGGATTAAAGTGAGCCACCTGGAATACCAATTCCCGGCGGCTCTTCGGAATTAAAAGCTGCGTGACACGCTCTTTAGTTTGAGTGTCCTGCGTCACTCGGTATAACCTATCCTTCATAATTGCGAAGTAGGGGAAGGACGGGGTGGCGTTCGGCTGGAGCGTTTGACCACCGATTACTCTCACTTGGTCAAAAGCATGTCGCAGAGTCTCGTCTCGCGATTGTTCTAATGGGAAATCCGCGAGGGATTCCCCAATAGAGAGAGGAGGAACCGGCGGCTCCTCACTCTGACGCGGAGATGACGTAGATGGCTCTGCGACAGCTGCTCCCGCCAAAGCGGCACCGGGACCTCCCCCTGTTAAATGGCAGGACCCACTCTTTATTAGGCGTGTCATTAAACCCCGAAATCCCGGCCAATCAGTCCCCAAAATTAGAGAGTGGGTAAGGCGGGGATTAACCGCTGCCTTCACTATAAATTTTTCTCCTCTGAAAATAATGTGGACCGACACCAAAGGGTAGCTGTGAACATCCCCGTGCACACACAACACCTTCACCCCTTGTGCTCCCCCCAATGCCTCGTTTTGAACCAGGCTTTGGTGAATTGAGGTCTGATTACAACCACCAATGCCACCAGCAATGAATCCACCAACGCCTGATATGTAGCCCCTTGGATACTCACCGGTATACGATACGCTCCGGCCCGATCGAGGGCGGCCTCTGGCGCGTCAGGGATCCGAACCACCGCGCCCACTTCCATCGCCGTGCACTGCTGTTGAAGGTGGCCCGGCTCCCCGCAGCGCCAGCAAACCGGCCCGGGCTTTCCCTCTGCACCGGTGATCTGGGGCTCACTCACCTGAGGTGGGGGAGAGACAGACACAGAAGGGAGAAACGGGAGGGCACCGCGGGTGCGGCGGGCCAGCTGGGGTGGTGCCGGCCCCCGCCTCCGCGGAGGGGGAATGGGGCGAGGACGGGACACAGGAGGAGGGGGAGAGAGAGAGAGAGAAGAGAAGATGCCATCTGCTGTCCTGCCGCCGGGACAGCCGCCAAATGGTCCTCTGCCAGCTCGACTGCTTGATCCAGCGACGCCGGGCGGTGGCACCGGACCCACTCCGCAGTTCCTGCTGGCAAGCGAGCGACGAACTGTTCCAGTGCCACCTGGTCGAGGATTCCTTTGGCGTTGCGGTTGTTGGCCCTCAGCCACCGCCAGCAGGCGTCCCGGAGCTGCTGGCCAAACTCGAACGGCCAGCCGACTTCCTCCAAGCGCAGCGCGTGGAAGCGCTGGCGCTGCTGTTCTGGAGTGCGCCCCACGCGCTGGAGGACGGCCCGGTGGAGGTCCGCGTAGGCCAGCCAGCGGTCGGCGGGGAGCTGTAGCGCGGCCAGCTGTGCGTAGCGCCTGGTGCTGGCTTTGCTGGGCCGTGGCGAGGGCGTGGATCAGTTCAGCGAATGGGGAGGACTCCATGGGGGTGAGAGGCTGCTGTGCTCCAGGTCCCGGGTTTCGGCACCACTGTAACGGTTCAGTGTTCGTGGGTGGAGCACAGAGGACGGCAGGACAGAGATCAGGTTTGACAGCACGTTTTATTACCACACTTTTCAGCATAACAATTATGTGCACTTTTCAGACACACACACACACACACCCAGCGTCTGGTTCAGCAAGAGCTCCTCTGCTCTCGCTCTCCCTCCTTAAGTAGGGCGCGGTCACTGGGAAGACACAAACACAGGTTAATTGCTCTCAGGTGTAGTGATTCTGCCACTCACCTTCCCTGACTCTGCCCTCCTGTCACAGACCGGCGCTTGACCACGCCCCCGCTGCCACAGGTGGATATAAACGAAAGAATGCCCCTGACCAAAAGAACACTACAAATGAAGATATAGACTGGAGCTACAAGATGTCCAATGCTGACCTCCGGAAACTGACAGGAACCCAGGATATAAAACTATCCTGCTACGTACAACAACTAAAATATATTGCTCACGTTTGCTGGATAGGCAATAACCAAGTGCAAAAGCAGCTCCTGTTTGACAAAAATGGTTACAAATGGACGAAATGGGAAAATCTGCTGGGCATAGACACCCAACAGATAAGACGTATGATGATGGACAAATCAAACTTTGAGCAACTGCTGCAACTGCTACAGCAGAAGCACCCCTAGAGAGTTTAACTTTTGACAGGGGAACATGATGATGATGATGATGAAGGTACTTGGCTCGGCGGCCACATGAAACGTAAACACCATGGACAGCGGCCAAAATCATAACTCTACAGACCGAAATACACGAAACCGAGTCCTACTAGGGTCTATTTTACCGATCTATGTTCAAGCATCATGCAAGTCTTCCTTCTTGAATAAGACCGTGCATTCAACTGCCTTTTTGACATGACTGCATCAAAATACCACTTGCAACAATATTTCACGCACTCCATCAAGAAAAAAGTTAAACATGATGAACACGGGCATACTGTTTTGAGCATACGATTTTTTAAAAAGAAACTAGCTACATCAAAGTCCTTCAATAAACCCATCCTTTAGCGCAAATGAGCTTAACCTAGTTCAAAGCATGACGCTAGCAGTAGCTGCATAAGGCAAAATCATGTGGGCCTTTCGTCAACAACAAGCCACGGCGGGCAAACATTAATAATCAAGTGTCCTTACCTTAAAACGTTGTCTTGACCACAGAACTTCTCAAGTATTTCACTTAAATCCACACGGGTTAACAACACACCCAACACAGCTAGCGAGAAATGTGGATCTGCGCTAGCTTTGTATTGCTATTCCACTCAGTATGCTTACTCTGTCTGCTGCCCGAACTGTGAACATTATAGGCTACAATCTTTTCATCAATTTCTTCAGTAGATGCCGTTTTAGACATTTTATTATCCCCATCGAAATATGCTATTATACTAACAGGATTATAACTCAAATCACACGACACGTATTCAAATCACAACTGATTTATTTTACTGTTGGACAGATCATAGCATATCTAGCCTAGCTGCTGGTAGGCTGATAACTGATAAGTAGCTGATATTCTGAACAGATTGGTGATCCTTACCTTAAAAAAGTCTGTGACTTTAGGCAATGATTCTATCATTACCTGCATCTCTCTTTTTTTTTTTTTCCCTTTTATGCGCCCCGCTAACATGTGAATGCTTCATCTTTCAAAGCCTCTAAATTTGTGTCTCAGTAGTCTTCAGTCTTTGGCACGCTTTCGTGCGTGACGTTACATTTTGTTACATTTTATTCTGGTACAGTTGTGGGTGTTCGTTTCGCGAACCACATCCACCATGTCTCTTACAGCAGGCTCTGTGCGCTCATTTATTTCTAACCTTATTTCTATCAGTACATTAATGTAGGCCCACGATTCCGACAGTTTATTATTTTATTAATATTACAAGGCCCCTGATTGGCTGTGGCCCAGGGGCTTGAGCCCCCCGAAGCCCCCCCCCCCAAAAGCGCCGGTGCATGTCCGCCATCGTCTGTGTGAGACTCGTGCGCGCGACAACTGTCCTTCCCGTGATTCATTTCCAGAACGCATTTCCCTTTCTCCGTTTTAGCCTTTTTAAATTTTTTTTTATTTTTTTTTTTTTACTCAGTAACGGTTGTGATGTAAAATGTATCAAAGTACACTACTTAAAAGAAAACATACTTAAGTAAAAAGTACACTCTTTAAAAATTACTTGAAAAAATATAAGTACACAAAAAAGCTACTCAAGTACAGTAACGCGAGTAATGTAATTTGTTACTTTCCACCTCTGATACATAGTTCCTAATGGAGCATGTAAAAGGCTAACATAATAAGCTTACGACTATGCCTGATCCGTGATACATTTAGGATAATATTGGCAGGCACGTCTTCTAGTTTATGGCTTCTTAGTTTTATCCTTGAATGAAGCAAAATATTTGATAACCTACATCAGCGTAAGCAAATGACAATCTGTAGCCTACTTGTCTGGCTAAGTTAGCTTTCCCTCAGTGTTTGCTTTGAGAAACAAGCTTTCACAAGCAAATACATGACTGATATCACGCCGACTTTATGATTACATTGATGATTATCATGAATGTGTACTCTATGATGTGTACTCTATGAGCGCTCTGGAGCGAGTCACTTCCAAGATGGCCGCGCAGACCGCATGGTTACTATTTTTAGCATCATGTCGGAGCACTCTATAGCTCTACATACCTTTATCTTATGTCGTTTCTCAACACATGTTCTGACAGGAGGACTGTCTTTGGAGGAGTCACCTTGTCCCAGGCGACTGCTGGATCCGGCATAGCTACTAGTAGACCCCCTCCGGAATACTGTAGGCACTGCTGATGGTAGCAGCACACGTTTGTGCTGAACT
Source organism: Neoarius graeffei (assembly GCF_027579695.1). Taxonomy (NCBI): domain Eukaryota; kingdom Metazoa; phylum Chordata; class Actinopteri; order Siluriformes; family Ariidae; genus Neoarius; species Neoarius graeffei. The sequence goes on from NC_083569.1 coordinate 90,700,772, forward strand.
GCACACCCAAGAGATTCCTTTAAGCTGGGAAGGGTGTCAAAACAATCCAAATCGAAGTGTTCAGAGCACAGGACGGATGTTGGTGAGGGCTCCCACTTGTCACGAATGCGCCTGACTTGTTTCACCCACTTCGCATGCAGCTCGGGATCTCTGGGAAACTTGAATAAACTTACCCCATCCTTGTGGGTTTTGGAGCAAAAGCCGGCAACACAACGCGAAGGCATAATAACTAATATATATATATATATATATATATATATATATATATAAAAGTGTGTGTGTGTGTGTGTATATATATATCAATGGCGACTCCTCCATTGAGGAAAGGGAGGAAGATCCTCCCTTAAAATTTTAAAGAAAGAATTTCCAGGACACATTAGTTTAAAAAAACGCATATAATTAATAGACAAACGTTTAAAACATGTCAAAACAGTTGAAATAACTATATTTTATCAATTAAAAATGGAAGAAAAACTCGCCAAAATATCGTCCTCCCTAACCTCCTCATTGACATCCATTGTATGCGCTCAGAACATGGGCGATTCGCGGGCTCCTCTTTTAACATGGGAGTGAATGGGCGAAAGGGAGGCGATTCCTCCATTTGGGCGGGTCTATTTGCCTGTCATCAAGCAGCCAATCAGCAGAGCTGCATTCGTCAGTGCGGCCAATCAGAATGAAGGGATGAGTTGGCGGGTTGAAATCATAGCATACTTACTGTCAGTGTCACTGCCGAGCTAGAGTAGTGTCGTTTTGAGTAGTGCGGACAGCGGAGAATTTGACTAATTGTTGGCTATTGCTTTGTTGTAGTTTATCAACTTAATAAAACGCGATGGAGGAACGTGACATTGTGTACACAATGTTAAACACGCCATTTCAAACACTGGGTTATGAGGAGAAGGTTAGAATCAAAACCGAAGGGAGACCAGTTCCCCAACTTAACATTCAGAAACCGAATGGTAAGCTAAGTGTGTTTAACACCAACACCTCGTGGTATCGGAGATACCCATGGCTAACAGGCAGTGTCACAACCAAACGGCTGTATTGCTGGCCTTGCCTGTTGATGGGTAGCAAATCCCAAACATGGTCTGTGCAGGGATTTAATGACATTAAAAATTTGGACAGGGCCACCAAGCGCCACGACCAGACCAAGGAACACGTTGGTGCAACTATTCGCCTGAAATTGCTAGGCAGTGTGCCAGTTGACCAGCTAGTGGACGAGGGTGTGCGGATACAAGTGGCACAGCACAATGCTAAAGTGCGTCGCAACAGAGATACACTGAGGCGTCTGATTGATGCTGTGGCGTATTTGGGCATGCAGGAGCTGGCATTTAGGGGGCGGGATGAAGGGCCAAATTCAGACAACAAGGGAAACTATAGGGAGCTGACGGAACTGATTGCACGGTATGACAATTTGCTGGCAGAGCAGTTGCAGTCTTCTGGTGTTTTTAGTGGCATGTCCTGTGGCATCCAGAACGACTTGATCTGTGCAATCGGCACGTCAATCAGCCACGAAATATCGAAAGAATTAAACGTGACTCCGTTTTTTTCATGGCAGATTGACGAAACCACTGATATAAGCTGTCATTCCCAGCTCTCAATTATCGCGAGGTTCGTGGACAGTCAGGGCATTATTCAGGAACGTTTTCTGGGCTTTTTCGACGTGTCTAGTGGGAGGGATGCGCAGTCATTGTTTCAGTTTGTGCAGTCCGAGATGTCCCCTTACAACTTCACTGAGAAGTTGGTTGCACAAACTTATGATGGTGCTGCGGTGATGGTCTCGGCTCTCAATGGACTGCAGGCTAAAGTGAGAGAGGTTGCTCCAGCCGCTACTTTTGTTCACTGTCACACCCACCGCCTGAATCTCGTCCTTAGTCAAGGTGTCAAGGCCATACCCAAAGCGCGAGTCTTTTTTGCAAACCTGGGTGGGTTCACGTCATTCTTTTCCAAATCAAGTAAGAGGGTGGCACTACTTGAGGAATCTGATTGCGCGAGAATGCCAAAGACCGCTCCAACACGTTGGAATTTCTCATCCAGGGTCGTGAATACCGTCGCAGGTAACCATGAAAAATTGCTTAACACGTTTACCCGCGTTCTAGAACATCCTTCTATGGATGATGAAACAACTCGATTGGCGGATGGCCTGAAGGCAAAATTGGAAGACTTTGAGTTCATGTTCTTGCTTTTTACTTTTGAGGAGCTGTTTGCACAGACCGACGTTTTATTTAACATACTGCAACAGAAAGTCATGGATGTTGCCTTCTGCAAACAGCGCATAGAAAACTTTATGCAGTTGCTTAATGAGCTGAAGTCAGACAGGGCTTTTGAGAAAACATACAGCAAAGCTGCCAGTCTCACAGAAGACCCCGAATTTGGTCACAGGAGAAAGAGAAGGCAGGGTGAGCAAGACCATCGCCAGGTCTATAAAACTCTCTATGACTCAGTGCATGACAGCATCAAGGCCCAACTCACACAGCGCTTCCAGCAGCTTGGCCGTTTGCATTTCATGGAGCTGTTAGACTTTGACAAATTTGAATTATTTAAAGCAGAATTCCCTTCTCGTGCATTGTCCAACTTGTCAGAGACATATGGGAATTTCTTTGATGAGGCCAAACTGAAGGTGGAACTGCAGCATTTCTACAGTGATGCAGAGATCCACTCTTCCCGAAAACTGTGTGAGGCTATCAGCTTCATGAAGTCAAACGGGCTTGATGAGGCAATGTCTCAGGTGTATAGACTCATGTGTCTGATTGCCACCATTGGTGCCACCTCAGCAGGAGTTGAGAGGAGCTTCTCATGTCTGAAGCGCATAAAAAGCTTCACCAGAAACACAATGGGACAAGAGAGGTTGAAAAGTTTAGCAGTCATGTCAATTGAAAGGAGGATGCTTAAATCTCTTCAACAAGATCCCCAGTGGTATGAGCAAGTCATTGACAAATTTGCCACCCAGACATCCAGGAGACTTGACTACTTTTTTAAATGAATTACAGTTTTAAATTTGACCCATTCACACCTCACATAGCTCATTCAACAAGCATTACACTACATGGTATTTCCCATGCTGATGTGTCCTCAAAAACATTTTACTTTTATTTCTTGCAGTAACAAAAAAACCCATTTATAACAGAGCTTATCTTTAAAAATATACAAATCCCCTAACAGTTGTAAACACCCACACAACTTCCAACCTCTCTCTCTCTCTCTCTCTCTCAACCATCCACCTATCTATTCACTCACTGTCCTCCCCTATTTTTATGACCACCAGTCGCCACTTATATATATAAAATGTATAATAATAATACTAATAATGATAAACTGAACACCTCTCGCATCAACAACAAACTGGTAAGTTAGGAGGAAGATTCTTTCGCTGACGTCATATAGCCCCTCCTCCTCTTTCATCTCCTGGGTGCTGCAGCCCCGTCAAATTTGCCCAAATAGCCGCGTTTTTTTTATCATAACTTGTAAAATAGGCGCCTTCATGAATTAATATATGGATCATCTGGAATTACTTTTTATGTTATAAAACATCGCCAAAGATGTCAAAAACGTGTCATCAGCACTTTAAAATATAATATAAACGCCTCAGCTTTCATGCAAGAAAAAAAAAAAAAACTATTAATACTAGTACTGTGTGCAGGCAGTCTCTCCTGAAGACTAAATTAAACAATAATTATAAACTAATAAAATAAATGGCTCAGGCTTCATAGAAGAAAAAAAAACAATTTGAATAGAATCTCACAGTATGATGCTGAAGCTGCCTAAACAATGGAAAATAAAATACCATTTTGGCAAAAATGTTGGCATCCATTAATTTCTTGTATTAAGTAAAAAAAAAATAAAGTGCACACAGTCCTGCACTGTCAACATAACACACTTTCAGTAACAGAATTTAAACCTATATAAACACTGACTCGCACATGCTGCTTCTCTTGAACGTATACACGGAAGTAAGGCGGAAGGTAGTTTGTCGACGTCACCTCAAGACGACGCCAACGATTGGTCAAATTTCTGAGAAAGTTGTGGTGATTGGATAGAATTGAAACACCGCCCTGAATTCGTGAGGATTGGTTGAATTTGCGTTGAAGTTGCAAATCGCAACATCGCGAAATCCTGGAGGGTCTGATGATTGAGCAGATGCCTCTCATGAATGAACTGGATGTTATCCCAAGGAGAGAGGAACTGGCAGAGGCCATACAGAGACTCCCAGATGGTAAATCCCCTGGGCAAGACGGGATTCCTGCAGAAGTCCTTAAGTGTGGGCAAGAGAGCCTCTTTGAGCCGCTCTTTCAGTTGCTGTGCCAGTGCTGGGAAGAAGGAGAAGTTCCACAGCAGATGAGAGACCCCATTATTGTGATCCTGTACAAAAACAAAGGAGATAGGAGCAACTGCAATAACTACCACGGAATTTCACTCCTGTGCATTGTAGGCAAGCTGTATGCCCACGTAGTCGTCCGAAGACTACAGAGGCTTGCAGAGAGAGTCTACGCCGAATCCCAGTGCAGCTTTCACTCAAAGAGGTCCAGAGTGGACATGATCTTTTCTCTGCGGCAACTGCAAGAAAAGTGCAGAGCGCAGCAACAGCCTCTCTATGTCACATTTATTGACCTGACCAAGGTCTTTGACCTTGTGAGCAGAGATGGCTTGTTCCAGGATGCTAACCCTGATAGGCTGCCCACCCAAGCTGCTGAGCATAGTCAAGTCATTTCACAATGACTTGAAAGCCACTGTGCAGTTTGATGGAAGCATATCTGACCCATTCTCCATCCGGAGTGGTGTAAAGCAGGGCTGCGTGTTGGCCCCAACACTTTTTGGAATTTTCTTTGCCCTCTTGCTCAGGCACACTTTACACTTGGCTAATGAAGGGATTTACCTGCAGACCAGATCAGACAGAAAACTGTTCAACCTAGCTCGACTGAGAGCAAAGACAAAAGTCCGCTGCATATTGCTTTGTGACATGCTTTTCATGGATGACGCTGCTGTTGTTGCCCACTCGAAAGAGGAGCTCCAAAGCCTGTTCGACCGCTTCTCATCTCCCTGTGATGACTTCAGCCTCACCATCAGTCTGAAGAAGACAAATATACAGTAATGGTCCAAGGCATAGTCCCCACCCCTAGCTTGACCATCAAGAACTACACTCTGGATGTAATCTCCTACTTCACCTACTTAGGCTCCGCCATTATGGACACTGTCTCTCTTGATGCCAAGATTGGGAAGAGAATGGGAATGGCTGCTACCTCAAGGGTGTGGGAAAACAAGAAGCTGACCACTAAGACCAAGTTCATCTGTAGAACGTGCATCCTGAGTTCTCTGCTGTATGGAAGTGAATCCTGGGCTCCCTATGCCAGTCAAGAGAGGAAACTGAACTTCTTCCACATGCGGAACCTCCTGCACATCCTGGGCATCTCATGGGAGGACAGGATACCCAACAAAGAAGTACTGTCGAGGGCAGGGATCCTAACAATGCATACTCTCCTGAGGCAATGCAGACTGCGGTGGTTAGGGCATGTACATAGGATGCAGGATGGCCACATACCAAAAGACCTCCTTTACAGCGAGCTAGAGAGAGGGAAGAGACCTACTGGATGGCCCAAACTGTGCTTCAAGGACGTCTGTAAAAGGGAAATGAAAGAGACAGGAATCAATGTGGAAACCTGGGAGAGCACAGCAAAAGACAGAACAGCGTGGAAAGTGAAAATCAGGTGTGCCCTACAAAGAGGCGAGGACAACATTATGGTAGCTGCTGAAGCCAGACACAACAAGAGGAAGGCCTGCACAAGGACACCACCCAACACCTTGGACTTCATATGCCAGTGCTGCAGCCGCATCTGCCAGTCAAAGATCAGCCTTTTCAGTCACCAAAGAAAGTGCTTCAACCAACGAGGAATGAAGAGTCAAACCCCTGGCGCACTTTCCATGGACAACTGTTTGACAGATGCCTAAAAAGGTACACTTTCCATAGTCTGGGCCTATTAAAACCTCTTCATGTGTGAGATCAGTCAAAAGAATTTCGAGAGAGATTAAATTTTGGTTCATTTCTTAAAAAAAAAAAAAAAGTGATTAAGATTCTTAATTCCTGATCATGCTCAAATTCATGAGCGTTCAAGAAAACTCCTAATGAGTTAGAAGTTGATAAAACGGCTATATTCAGACAAAAGCACGTATTTTTAGGAAAGGTTTCAAACAACTTAAATCATCTTTTGGCTGTTCCCGATTAGGGGTCGCCACAGTAGATCTTTCGTCTCCATTGCTCCCTGTCTTCCACATCCTTCTCTATCACACCTGCCACTTTCATGTCCTCTCTCACCACATCCATGTATCTCCTCTTTGGCCTTCCTCGTTTTCGTGTGCCTGGCAGCTCCATCCTCAACATTCTCCTTCCAACATGCTCTGCATCTCTTCTCAGGATGTGCTCATACCATCTCAGTCTCATTTCAAACAGCCTAAATGATCATGATAAACTAAAAATGTTCTAATTTATGTTATGGAACTGATTTCTTCATCTTAAAAACAGAGAAGATGCAACACAGTGCTAGAGTGATGATTGAGACACATCAGGAGAGAATAAATAGAGAGCACTGTGTCTAGCACTACTATCTGCAAGGACTTGAGAGAAAGGAACATTACTGTGAATAGGATACTCTTTGATATTGAGATGTACCTCAATGTATTCTCTGTCAATATTCCTTCTTCCTGCATCCTGGTTGCTTTACTGTTTATGAGGCCTGGGACCAAATGATGCATTTCCCTCCAGTTAAAAAGGCAGACAGTGCATTTGGATACTCAGTGACTATCGGTAGCATGTCCTTACGATTTCTGGGAGAAGTTAATGTTGTGTTTTTGATTTTGCTGTTGTGTTTTGTTATTTGCCATTGTGATTACCTATTTGTTGTTTTGATTCTTTATTTGTTGCTGTGATTTGCCCTTCAGGGCCACTGTGGTAAATGTGCACTGTAGGGTCTCTATCAACTGACAACAAATTCCTTGTACATTCAGGCTTGGACCTGTCCTGCATGTTATAGTGTTTCCCCTTCAGCTAATTAACAGCCCTTCCTGAGTTAAATCAGGTGAGTTAGAACAGCAAAAACACATTTCACTGCATAAAGCTTCAGTGCAGAAGTGGATCTTACCCTCGACAATGATGTGAAGAGTGATGTCATCATACCAGGATTTGTCCTCAATGAGACATTTATAGCTTCCTTCATCAGAGACTCGGAGAGGTGAGAGTTTGAGTGAAGCGTTGCCTTTCTGTAGCTCCTCTTTAAATAGTGATGTTCTTCTTCTGTAAGGCTGAGCCTGCTTTTCATTTCTGTCTTCATGATCCTCATAGAGATGCACTAATGAAGCCACTTCCTCTACTCTCATCCATTCCACTGTCATGTCCACAGCGCTGGTGCTGGGTTTGAGAAAACAGGGAAGAACCAGATCTTCGCCAGCTACAGCAACAAGAGGAGCTTCTGGACCAACCACCTGGAATCCCTCTGTAGTTAAAAACAAACAAACAAAAAGCAAACAAACAATAAAAAACACAGTATATCAATCATTATTCACTCCACATTCACTGGATATGAGCAATTGCATGCTCTGATTGGCAACTGTGAGGCTATAAGCTCATATACCATGAGTAGAGAAAAACAAAATGGTGGAGCATTTTGCTGAACCAACTGAGGATGAAATACAACCCCAATTCCAAAAAAGCTGGGATGCTGTGTAAACTATCAATAATATATAGATTTAGGCACTGCCTAAAAGCGAAGCTCCCATCTGTTTCTGGGTTGTAGAATTTTCTTATATCATAGCCAGCCTCTTTTGTTTTATTTTTCTACCATTATAGTTACTATACTGTTTCGTTATGTTGCACAAAATGTCGAGCGACAACAGTGACAAGTTACTCGCTACTGTCCCGACTACTACTCTACTTCACTAGTTGATGGGTTTCCTGTGGTGGCAAGCACGCCCACACAGGATCGAAACCATCAGAAAACAACTTGATGGGTTTCTTTATCATGGTTTTCCCCAAAGCGTTTTAGCGTATCGGGCCCGATACGCTTGCTCTGCCTGCCGATATGCTTTGTCGCTTTAGTTGAAATTCGATAGGCTTAGATTTATACCGATACGTTAAGTTTCCTACCCACAAGTAACTAGATACATAGGAGAGCAAATAACAGATCCATTTACATACTGATTGATATTTGTGTTAAACAAGCGGTCTTTTTTTCCCCCAATGTTTGTGTTGATTCTGTCAAAGTAATATGTCTGCGTGGTATGATGTAAACAAACTAATCTGTTGGCTACATCAAGATCACGTGTTCAAACCGTCCAATAAAAATATCGAAAGAAAACGTCACCCCGGAATTTTCCGATTCATTATAAGCGATCTCATTGGCTGCCGATGTTGTCCCCCACCAGACGGACAAAGCCGACTGATTTTAATCACAAAATTTTGACCTAGTCTATTATCATTCATGAATGTGTTTATAAGCACATAATCTTTCTGCAAACTTAAATGTATGAATTAAGTTTTCTTTTCCTTTAAATATATTTTAATCGTAATCTAGTCCATTTAATAAAGTGCCAAAATTTAAACTTTATAATATGCGGTTGCCTTACTTTTCTTTTCAGTGTATCTTAGTTATACATATATTACGGTAATTGCATCCGAAACATTCTAAATCATTACAGTTATAGTAAAACAGCAACTTATTTTAAGGTGGCAGGTCTTAGGTTCAGATCCCTTTGTGATCAACAGGAGGTCATGATGATCGATTCTCTTCATTGGGTTGCATAAGATGGAGCAAACCACTGTTCATATTTTCATGCACATTTTTGTTACAACACTACTTGATCACAGATAATTAAAGGAATACTCCAGAGTGAAATGCTTTCTAGGTCTATTTTCGCATTATTGGGAGTGCATACATTGAGTTGCTACCACAATCACGTCAATCGGATGTGTTTTGAGAAAATTCGTTTTTTGCGATTTCAACCGGAAAGCACTAACACGGCAGTGCGCGGGGCATGTCTTTTTGCCGATACAAAACGCTAGTTTTAAAACCATTGCAAAGCTCAAAACAACATGATAGTTCTGTGGAAGTGAGTAGAGGGTTCCTACAAACAAAACGAAGTGTCCCTGGCTCTGCAAGTGCACGGACAGAGTGTATAGAAGAGTAAATACAAAGCCACTGACCTTACCTGAAGCTGTTCTTCTCTGGATGCCACCTTCAGGGGAAAGTCCGTAAAAGTCCAGTGCTGAGTGCAGAGCCCATCCCGCTGGAAATGCACAGTTGTGGTATGCTGTGCACTTGCAGAGCTAGGGACACTTCGTTTTGTTTGTAGGAACCCTCTACTCACTTCCACAGAACTAACATGTTGTTTTGAGCTTTGCAATGGTTTTAAAACTAGCGTTTTGTATTGGCAAAAAGACATGCCCCGCGCACTGCCGTGTTAGTGCTTTCCAGTTGAAATCGCAAAAAACGAATTTTCTCAAAACGCATCCGATTGACGTGATTGTGGTAGCAACTCAACGTATGCACTCCCAATAATGCAAAAATAGACCTAGAAAGCATTTCACTCTGGAGTATTCCTTTAAGGCAGCGTTTCCCAACCACTGTGCCGCGCCACATTAGTGTGCTGTGAGAGATCATCAGGTGTACCGTGGGACATTATCCAAATTCACTTAATTGTTCCGAAAATTATTTATTTACTGCAAATAATTTGTCTTTGAGGCGGCACGGTGGTGTAGTGGTTAGCGCTGTCGCCTCACAGCAAGAAGGTCCGGGTTCGAGCCCCGTGGCCAACGAGGGCCTTTCTGTGTGGAGTTTGCATGTTCTCCCCGTGTCCGCGTGGGTTTCCTCCGGGTGCTCCGGTTTCCCCCACAGTCCAAAGACATGCAGGTTAGGTTAACTGGTGACTCTAAATTGACCGTAGGTGTGAATGTGAGTGTGAATGGTTGTCTGTGTCTATGTGTCAGCCCTGTGATGACCTGGCGACTTGTCCAGGGTGTACCCCGCCTTTCGCCCGTAGTCAGCTGGGATAGGCTCCAGCTTGCCTGTGACCCTGTAGAACAGGATAAAGCGGCTAGAGATAATGAGATGAGATGAGAATTTGTCTTTGTTCGTCTATGCCAGCGACGTATAGTGACCGGCAGAACAATTAAATACTCTTCCAATAGATGGCAGCAGGTAGCTAATTAACCAGTGTATCTACCTGTTGCCATTCAAACAAGAGAATTAGTAATGCTTCGGGTGTGACAGCAGTGATGGCAAGGCAAGTTTATTTATATAGCACATTTCATACACAATGGCAGTTCAATGTGCTTTACAGAAGCAAAAACAGTAAACAATAGAGAAATAAAATTACGTAAAATAATTTTATTTTTAATCTAAAACAATTAATTAAAAGAAAATAATAAGAATTAAACAACAGTAGAACTAAAATAATAAAATGCCAAAAAGAGAAAAGGAGAAAAAGAAACCAGCGGAATAAAATAGAATAAAATTAAAGTAAATTTAAAACATGCAGAGAAAGTAAAGATTATAAAAAATGTAAAAATATTAATTATTTAACAGAAAGCATCTGAAAACAGCTTGGTCTTTAACCTAGATTTGAAGCTGCCAACAGCAGGAGCATTTTTAATGTCCTCTGGCAGTTGGTTGCATAGATGTACTGCATAGTAGCTAAAAGCTGCTTCACCACACTTTGTTTTAACAACTGGCTTTAATAGTAAATTTTTCTGTTGCGATCTGGTAGATCTGATTGGGTTAGGCCGCTGCAACATATCAGAGAGGTAATTGGGCCCTGTACCATTTAGAGATTTATACACCAGCAGCAATGCTTTAAAGTCAATTCTGTAGCTTACTGGAAGCCAGTGAAGGGACCTTAGAATTGGGGTAATGTGCTCTGTTCTTTTTGTTCGTGTGAGAACCCTCGCCGCTGCATTTTGAACCAGCTGAAGTCGTTTGATGGTCTTTTTTGGCAGGCCTGTGAAAAGGCCATTGCAGTAATCAACCCTACTAGAGATGAAGGCATGTATTAGTTTTTCCAGATCATTTTTTGACATAAGTCCTCTTAGTTTGGAAATGTTTTTTAGGTTATAAAATGCCGTTTTAGTGATTGCTTTCATGTGACTGTCAAAGTTTAGCGATAGCAGGGATGAGAGTTTTCCGCTTTTCGGCGGATTTCCACTTTTTCTAAGTAAACATCGACCCTTTTATATTATGCCAAATCCATTGAGATTTTTTTTTTCATTTATTGAGAGGGGTTGGGGTATGTTCCTTTGTGATACTCAAGCGTAATTCATACCTACGACAGTGTTACATGTTTACATTTTCGCTATCTTTATTCTCGCCAAGTCTCGCGGTAGAATACATGTTATCTATAATGTAATTGGCCAAAACATCGCTGGAGAGAGCATGATAGCCAATCATAACAGTTCTTACAAAATAGAGGACTGACAAGCTTTTGTCTTTGGCCAAAAAGCTGAAGAAGTTGAAATGATCAAATGAAAATGAGAAGTGACTGTGAACTATAAATAATTGTAAAAGTGTACATAGACATTATCCCATAAACTTAGCATTCGTTTGATTTAATACATTGAACATGTATATGATGGTCAGTAAATCTGAATTAATGCTGACAGTTTTGAAAACTTAAATATTTCAAAAGACTTCTTGAAGAAATCATATGCAACGAATGAGGACAGAGGGAGAAAAGGTCAGTCACCCTAAGAAGTTTTATTTAATATATGAACATTTTGATAATTAATAAAACTTGAGTTTAATGTGAATTTAGTTTGTCATTTTTGTTGATCATAAATTATAACCATACCCTTGAATGTAGAATCAGGGTGTCTGCAGGCTTGAACAAGTTCAATTTAAGACTTTTTAAGACCTTTTTAAGACCATAGCAGGTTAAATTTAAGACTTATGCCGCACAAAAAAAAAAAAAGAAAATTGGGAGAGCCTGAATTACTTTCGAAATAACAAAATTTATTATCATTCACCAATGAACTCATTACATCCCTAGGGTGCGCTCTTGCATTAATGAGGAAGTAAGTTGCAGTGGAGCCAAAGACATCCCGCAAATCACTTGAGGATGAGGCATTCGATTCCGTACGGTTTGCGTGTTGTAGCGTTACAGTTTGCACGGAGTTAGCTGATACACCGTCTCGAGATGTGCTTGGAACTGACAACGGTGAACAAAATTGAGTGATGACATGTGATTGTTGCAGACTTTTATGGGCAGTCTGGTGCTTCTCCGCTTTCGCGTGCGATTCTGGTGTCTTTACACCCAGGGTGCCGAGTTTGAGTGTTCTTTTGCACAATGTGCAGTACGCCTCAAACGGATTGTTTGGTACACGTTTTAACCAGTCTACGAAATTATTGCGTTCAAGCCAGCAGTCGTTAAACTTGCATTTGCCCATTTTGCTACAAACCGTGACAATAGGGCTGTGCGATATGGGAAAAAATGAATATCCTGATACATTTTCTCCATTTCACGATACACGATATATATCTCGATATATTTAAATCTCCTCTAAAGGACCCCATGAAATCTAACTTTTACTCTTTACTGTTTTCACTACAATCCCTGCAGATTAAATAACATTCTTGGTTAACTTTACAGGTGGTTTTCAACAACACATTTTAAATTTTCATGTTAGTGATTAATCACAATTGAATTGAAATAAGACTATTTTTATTCAACAAAGATGTGGCACAAACTGCAAAAACAATCTTGAAAATTGCAACAAAGGGGCAATACAGTACAGAGCTGCTCAGAGCTCAGACCAATAAAGTGCAAGCTCAACACTGAGAAAGACATTTAGCTTAAATAAGAAAAGTGCTCATTCATTAAATTATTTAAAAAAATAGATCTCCAAGCTATTAACCTGACTACTGAGAACCACTGGAACATTCACAATAGAGAGAGAGATTGAGGGAGAGAGAGAGAGAAGGAGAGAAGAGAGAGATCTGCAAAACATCATTTTTCTCTTTGCACACTTTTGAACTGAGTGTTTTCTGGCTCTGCCTCTCAGATGTGTATAATTCCGGTATTGCCTTCTTTGTAAAATGTCTGCGACCAGGCAACTCATATTTGGGATCGAGTATGTTTTAGTAATTTTTGGAAGCCTGGTTTTTCCACTATACTAACTGGGATCATGTCTTCGGCAATGACGTTAGTGCTTGCATCCGTTATAGCTCTCCATCTCTGACTCGTTTTCTCATATGGGGTGGCTTTGGAGAGCGAGGCCGCTATGGTCATTTGTTTAGCTCGTGGGCAAGTAGTTCAGAGTTTAAGAGACTCTTTCAGGTGATGGAACATATTTGTAGTGCTGCTGCCTTTCGTGATGACAGGTGTTTTTTTTTTTTTTGCACACTTTACAAACTGGCATTTGCTGTTCCACATCCTCCTCACGATATCCAAAAAATGCCAGATGACTGACCCCTTACTAGTTCTTTTAGGAACCAATTCGTCCGCTTCCATTTTTAATTTGTCGCTGAAATTGACAGCTTACACGGTAGCCTACGCAACACTAACGATTGCACGAACTGAGTCAGCGCTGTAAACCGAAACTAGGAAATCTTCCGCAGTGTTGCCAGATACTGCTGACGTTTTCCAGCCCAAAATATGTTCAAAATCTGCTAAAACGCACTTAAAACCGCCCAATCTGGCAACACAACCGAAACTAGAAAATCTTCCTGGAAGTTCCTTTCAGCACCGAGATGCTAACCAATCCCGGGTGACATCTAGGTGCTGAAAGGAACTTCCGGGAAGATTTTCTACATGCAGAATAATTCTGCACGTAACCTAGGTCTTAAATTACCCAAATGAGATTTTAGACCAACAGTGCAAAATATCTCATATCTCTATATTTTAGACTTTTTTAGGCCTAAAATTGAAAATGTGTAATTTTAGACTTTTTTAGACTCCGCGGACACTCTGAGAATGTGATTTTATTTTGAATTCAAACAATACTCCTATTGATTTGATACACATTTTCATGTAAATATATAAAAAAGACAACAGATTTTTTTTATCTACTACAGCTCAGATTGCAGGAAAAGTGGTTTGCAAGGCCTTATTTTTCAAAATGTTCTGGCTTTTATTTATATATATACCGTAAAATACCAAATAATAGCCCGGGCGATTATTTGTCTCAATCACGTAAGAGACCCGGCGCGTATTAGAGACTAGGCGGCTATTTGGAACAGGCGATTATTTCCTTCTTCACAAATACCTTC